>NW_024055542.1:165050-315664 GCF_902713615.1 Scyliorhinus canicula | reverse complement strand
TCATCACCTCCACTAACTTCCCAATAACACAACCTCCAGAAACCCATCCTCATCACCTCCACTAACTTCCCAATAACACAGCCTCCAGAAACCCATCCTCATCACCTCCACTAACTTCCCAATAACACAGCCTCCAGAAACCCATCCTCATCACCTCCACTAACTTCCCAATAACACAACCTCCAGAAACCCATCCTCATCACCTCCACTAACTTCCCAATAACACAACCTCCAGAAACCCATCCTCATCACCTCCACTAACTTCCCAATAACACAGCCTCCAGAAACCCATCCTCATCACCCCCACTAACTTCCCAATAACACAACCTCCAGAAACCCATCCTCATCACCTCCACTAACTTCCCAATAACACAACCTCCAGAAACCCATCCTCATCACCTCCACTAACTTCCCAATAACACAAGCCTCCAGAAACCCATCCTCATCACCTCCACTACCTTCCCAATAACACAACCTCCAGACATCCATCCTCATCACCTCTACAAACTTCCCAATAACACAACCTCCAGACATCCATCCTAATCACCTCCACTAACTCCCCAATAACACAACCTCCAGAAACCCTTCCTCATCACCTCCACTACCTTCCCAATAACACAACCTCCAGAAACCCATCCTCATCACCTCCACTAACTTCCCAATAACACAGCCTCCAGAAACGCATCCTCATCACCCCCACTAAATTCCCAATAACAAAAACTCCAGAAACACATCCACATCACCTCCACTAACTTCCCAATAACACAACCTCCTGAAACCCATCCGCATCACCTCCACTAACTCCCCAATAACACAACCTCCAGAAACCCAATCCTCATCACCTCCACTAACTTCCCAATAACACAACCTCCAGAAACCCATCATCATCACCTCCACTAACTTCCCAATAACACAGCCTCCAGAAACACATCCTCATCACCCCCACTAACTTCCCAGTAACACAACCTCCAGACATCCATCCTCATCACCTCCACAAACTTCCCAATAACACAACCTGCAGAAACCCATCCTCATCACCTCCACTAACTCCCCAATAACACAACCTCCAGAAACCCTTCCTCATCACATCCAAAAACGTCCCATTAACACAGCCTCCAGAAACCCATCCTCATCACCTCCACTAACTCCCCAATAACACAGCCTCCAGAAACCCTTCCTCATCACCTCCACTAACTCCCCAATAACACAACCTCTAGAAACCCATCCTCATCACCTCCAGTAACTTCCCAATAACACAACCTCCAAAAACATATGCACATCACCACCTCTATCTTCCTAATAACACAACCTCCAGAAACCCATCCACATCACCTCCACTAACTTCCCAATAACACAACCTCCTGAAACCCATCAACAACAGCTCCACTAACTCCCCAATAATACATCCTCTAGAAACCCATCCTCATCACCTCCACTAACTTCCCAATAACACAGCCTCCAGAAACCCATCCTCATCACCTCCACTAACTTCCCAATAACACAACCTCCAGAAACCCATCCTCATCACCTCCACTAACTTCCCAATAACACAGCCTCCAGAAACCCATCCTCATCACCTCCACTAACTTCCCAATAACACAACCTCCAGAAACCCATCCTCATCACCTCCACTAACTTCCCAATAACACAGCCTCCAGAAACCCATCCTCATCACCCCCACTAACTTCCCAATAACACAACCTCCAGAAACCCATCCTCATCACCTCCACTAACTTCCCAATAACACAACCTCCAGAAACCCATCCTCATCACCTCCACTAACTTCCCAATAACACAACCTCCAGAAACCCATCCTCATCACCTCCACTAACTTCCCAATAACACAGCCTCCAGAAACCCATCCTCATCACCTCCACTAACTTCCCAATAACACAGCCTCCAGAAACCCATCCTCATCACCTCCACTAACTTCCCAATAACACAACATCCAGAACCCATCCTCATCACCTCCACTAAACTTCCCAATAACACAACATCCAGAAACCCATCCTCATCACCCCACTAAACTTCCCAATAACACACAGCCTCCAGAAACACCCATCCTCATCATCACCCCACAACGTCCCAATAACATAGCCTCCAGAACCCATCCTCATCACCTCACTAACTTCCCATAACACAGCCCTCCAGAAAACCCATCCTCATCACCCCACTAACTTCCCCAATAACACAGCCTCCAGAAACCCATCCTCATCACCACCCACTAACTTCCCAAGAAACACACCCCAGAACCCATCCTCAGTCACCCCCACTAACTTCCCAGAACACAGCCTCCAGAAAACCATCCTCATCACCTCCAACTAACTTCCCAATAACACAACCTCCAGAAAACCCATCCTCATCACCCTCACTAAACTGCCCAATAACACAGCCTCCAGACACCCATCCTCATCACCTCCACTAACTTCCCAATAACACAGCCTCCAGAAACCCATCCTCATCACCCCACTAACTTCCCAATAACACAACCTCCAGAAACCATCCTCATCACCCCACTAACTTCCCAATAACACAGCCTCCAGAAACCATCCTCATCACCCCCACTAACTTCCCAATAACACAACCTCCAGAAACCCATCCTCATCACCTCCACTAACTTCCCAATAACACAGCCTCCAGAACCCATCCTCATCACCCCACTAACTTCCCAATAACACAACCTCCAGAAACCCATCCTCATCACCCCCACTAACTTCCCAATACACAGCCTCCAGAAACCCATCCTCATCACCTCCACTAACTTCCCAATAACACAAGCCTCCAGAAACCCATCCTCATCACCTCCACTAACTTCCCAATAACACAGCCTCCAGAAACCCATCCTCATCACCCCCACTAACTTCCCAATAACACAGCCTCCAGAAACCCATCCACATCACTCCCACTAACTTCCCAATAACAAAATCTCCAGAAACCCATCCTCATCACCCCCACTAACTTCCCAATAACACCACCTGCAGAAACACATCCTCATCACCCCCACTAACTTCCCAATAACACAACCTCCAGAAACCCATCCTCATCACCTCCACTGAACTTCCCAATAACACAACCTCCAGAAACCCATCCTCATTCACCTCCACTAACTTCCCAATAACACAACCTCCAGAAACCATCCACATCACCTCCACTAACTTCCCAATAACACAACCTCCAGAAACACATCCACATCACCTCCACTAACTTACCAATAACACAACCTCCAGAAACCCATCCTCATCACCTCCACTAACTCCCCAATAACACAACCTCCAGAAACCAATCCTCATCACCTCCACTAACTTCCCAATAACACAGCCTCCAGAAACCCATCCTCATCACCTCCACTAACTTCCCAATAACACAGCCTCCAGAAACCATCCTCATCACCTCCCACTAACTTCCCAATAACACAGCCTCCAGAAACCCATCCTCATCACCTCCACTAACTTCCCAAATAACACAATCCTCCAGAAAGCCATCCTCATCACCCCCACTAACTTCCCAATAACACAGCCTCCAGAAACCCATCCTCATCACCTCCACTAACTTCCCAATAACACAGCCTCCAGAAACCCATCCTCATCACACCCACTAACTTCCCAATAACACAACCTCCAGAAACCCATCCTCATCACCCCCACTAACTTCCCAATAACACAACCTCCAGAAACCCATCCTCATCACCCCCACTAACTTCCCAATAACACAGCCTCCAGAAACCCATCCTCATCACCTCCACTAACTTCCCAATAACACAACCTCCAGAAACCCATCCTCATCATCCCACTAATCTCCCAATAACACAGCCTCCAGAAACCCATCCTCATCACCCCACTAACTTCCCAATAACACAACCTCCAGAAACCCATCCTCATCACCTCCACTAACTTCCCAATAACACAGCCTCCAGAAACCCATCCTCATCACCTCCACTAACTTCCCAATAACACAACCTCCAGAAACCCATCCTCATGATCCCCACTAACTCCCCAATAACACAGCCTCCAGAAACCCATCCTCATCACCTCCACCAACTCCCCCAAAACACAACATCCAGAAACCCATCCTCATCACCTCCACTAACTTCCCAATAACACAGCCTCCAGACCCCATCCTCATCACCTCCACTAACCTTCCCAATAACACAACCTCCAGAACCCCATCCTCATCACCTCCACTAACTTCCCAATAACACAACCTCCAGGAACCCATCCTCATCACCTCCACTAACTTCCCAATAACACAGCCTCCAGAAACCATCCTCATCACCCCACTAACTTCCCAATAACACAACCTCCAGAAACCCATCCTCATCACCCCCATAACGTCCCAATAACACAACCTCCAGAAACCCATCCACATCATCTCCACTAACCTCCCAATAACACAACCTCCTGAAACCCATCAACAACAGCTCCACTAACTCCCCAATAATACAGCCTCCAGAAACCCATCCTCATCACCCCCAATAACATCCCAATAACTCAACCTCCAGAATCCCATCCTCATCACCTCCACTAACTTCCCAATAACACAACCTCCTGAAACCCATCCACATCACCTCCACTATCTTCACAATAACACAACCTCTAGAAATCCATCCTCATCACCTCCACTAACTCCCCAATAACACAACCTCCAGAAACCCATCCTCATCACCTCCTCAAAATTCCCAATGACAACCTCCTGAAACTCATCCACATCACCTCCACTAACTTCCCAATAACACAACTTCCAGAAACCCATCAACATCAACTCCACCAAACACCCAAAAACCCAATCACCAGACACATGTCCTCATCACCCCCACGAACCCCCATCACACAATCTCCAGAAACATATCCCCTTCACTCACACTATCTTCCCAATAACACAACCAACAGAAACACATCCACATCACCTCTACTAACTTCCCAATAACATAACCTTCAGAAAATCATCAACAACAGCTCCACTAACTTCCCAATAACACAGCCTCCAGAAACCCATCCTCATCACCCCCAATAACTTCCCAATAACACAACCTCTAGAAACCCATCATCATCACACCCACTAACTTCCCAATAACACAACCTCCAGAAACACATCCACATCACCTCCACTAACTTCACAATAACGCAGCCTCCAAAAACCCATCCTCATCACCTCCACTAACTCCCCAATAACAGAACCTCCAGAAACCCATCCTCATCACCTCCACTAACTTCCCAATAACACAGCCTCCAAAAACCCATCCTCATCACCTCCACTAACTTCCCAATAACACAGCCTCCAGAAACCCATCCACATCACCTCCACTAACTTCCCAATAACACAGCCTCCAAAACCCATCCTCATCACCTCCACTAACTTCCCAATAGCACAGCCTCCAGAAACCCATCCACATCACCTCCACTAATTCCGCAATAACTCAACATCCAGAAACACATCTCCATCACCGAAACCAACTTCCCATAACACATACTGGAGGCTCTCATCCGCATCACCTCCTCTAACTTCCCAATAACTCAGCCTCTCGTAAGGCATCCACAGCACCCCCACCATCTTTCCATTAACACAACCTCCAGAAACCCATCCTCATCACCTCCACTAACGTCCCAATAACACAGCCTCCAAAAACAGATCCTCATCACCTCCAATAACTCCCCAATAACACAGCCTCCAGAAACCTATCCACATCACACCCACTAACTCCCCAATAATACAACCTCCAGAAACCCATCCTCATCACCCCCACTAACTTCCCAATAACACAGCCTCCAACAACCCATCCTCATCACCCCCACTAACTTCCCAATAACACAACCTCCAAAAACAGATCCTCATCAACTCCACTAACTACCCAATAACACAACCTCCAAAAACAGATCCTCATCACCCCACTAACCTCCCAAAAACAGAGCTTCCAGAAAGACGTCCACATCCGCTTCAACCTCCAGAAACTCATCCACAGCAGCTCCACAAACTTTCCGTTAACAGAACTGGACATGGAATGAAAATTATCTGATTTCACATTCGTTGGAAATGATGAAAATGTTTGTGTGTGACTGTGGAGAATTTCAATCTCAGAATGATAATATTGCTATTGAGATGCTGTCAGACTGGGAACCAATGTGGATCAGTGAGCACAGGGATCGTATGTGACTGGGATTGGGTATCAGTGAGCACAGGGTTGGGATGTGACTGGGATTGGGTATCAGTCAGCACAGGGATGGTATGTGGCTCGGATTGGGTATCAGTGAGCACAGGGATGGTATGTGACTGGGATTGGGTATCAGTGAGCTCAGGGATGGTATGTGACTGGGATTGGGTATCAGTGAGCACAGGGATGGTATGTGGCTGGGATTGGGTATCAGTGAGCACAGGGATGGTATGTGGATGGGATTGGGTAAAGTGAGCACAGGGATGGTATGTGGCTGGGATTGTTATCAGTGAGCACAGGGATGGGATGTTACTGGGATTGGGTATCAGTGAGCACAGGGATGGTATGTGGATGGGATTGGGTATCAGTGAGCACAGGGATGGTATGTGGCTGGGATTGGGTATCAGTGAGCACAGGGATGGGATGTTACTGGGATTGGGTATCAGTGAGCACAGGGATGGGATGTGACTGGGATTGGGTATCAGTCAGCACAGGGATGGTATGTGGCTCGAATTGGGTATCAGTGAGAACAGGGATGGTATGTGACTGGGATTGGGTATCTGTCAGCACAGGGATGGTATGTGGCTGGGATTGGGTATCAGTGAGCACAGGGATGGTATGTGGCTGGGATTGGGTATCAGTGAGCACAGGGATGGTATGTGACTGGGATTGGGTATCAGTGAGCACAGGGATGGTATGTGGCTGGGATTGGGTATCAGTGAGCACAGGGATGGTATGTGGCTGGGTTGGGTATCAGTGAGCACAGGGATGGTATGTGGCTGGGATTGGGTATCAGTGAGCACAGGGATGGTATGTGGCTGGGATTGGGTATCAGTGAGCACAGGGATGGTATGTGGCTGGGATTGGGTATCAGTGAGCACAGGGATGGTATGTGGCTGGGATTGGGTATCAGTGAGCACAGGGATGGTATGTGGCTGGGATTGGGTATCAGTGAGCACAGGGATGGTATGTGACTGGGATTGGGTATCAGTGAGCACAGGGATGGTATGTGGCTGGGATTGGGTATCAGTGAGCACAGGGATGGTATGTGGCTGGGATTGGGTATCAGTGAGCACAGGGATGGTATGTGACTGGGATTGGGTATCAGTGAGCACAGGGATGGTATGTGGCTGGGATTGGGTATCAGTGAGCACAGGGATGGTATGTGGCTGGGATTGGGTATCAGTGAGCACAGGGATGGTATGTGGCTGGGATTGGGTATCAGTGAGCACAGGGATGGTATGTGGCTGGGATTGGGTATCAGTGAGCACAGGGATGGTATGTGGCTGGGATTGGGTATCAGTGAGCACAGGGATGGTATGTGGCTGGGATTGGGTATCAGTGAGCACAGGGATGGTATGTGGCTGGGATTGGGTATCAGTGAGCACAGGGATGGTATGTGGCTGGGATTGGGTATCAGTGAGCACAGGGATGGTATGTGGCTGGGATTGGGTATCAGTGAGCACAGGGATGGTATGTGACTGGGATTGGGTAAGGGTTAGGATATGGACAGCAGAGTTGGGGGTGATCTGTGCTTCATAAAGATTTGTAACAGCAATTGGGTGACGAAAATTTAATCGCAATAGTCCAATTTGGATGTAACTCAGGCACAGATGATGGATTATCCTGCGGCTGGGGTTAGGCCATGGCGTGTGGGCAGGATTGGGAATGGAGAACATCTGGATATAAATAATGTCAGTGTCAAAGGGAGTGCGGAGATTGTGAACAGACTCCGATTTCAGCCAGGGAGCGGTGTGTGGATAGTGGATAGGGACTGAGATTAGTGACTGGAACTGAAGAACATGCATTCAATCTTTCCAAGATGGAAATGACCAGAGCAATAATACACTTAAAGCAGTTTATACAATAAATAACTGGACAGGGAGACTTACCAGGGACACCGACAACAGCCAGTAGGGGATAATAACCCGCTTGCATTATCATCAGTGCGCCGTAGATCCACATTGGTGAAGGGAAAGGATATTCAGAAATCCAGTAATTAAGACCCAAGGATAAACTCCTCTCCATTGCTGTAACGTTCCTCTGGATAGTTCCCAGATTCTGACCCATTGCTGTAACGTGCCTGTGGATAGTTCCCAGATTCTGATCTATTGCTGTAACGTTCCTGTGGATAGTTCCCAGATTCTGATCCATTGCTGTAACGTTTCTGTGGATAGTTCCCAGATTCTGATCCATTGCTGTAACGTTCCTGTGGATAGTTCCCAGATTCTGATCCATTGCTGTAACGTTCCTGTGGATAGTTCCCAGATTCTGATCCATTGCTGTAACGTTCCTGTGGATAGTTCCCAGATTCTGATCCATTGCTGTAACGTTCCTGTGGATAGTTCACAGATTCTGATCCATTGTTGTAACGTTCCTGTGGATATTTCCCAGTTTCTGACCCATTGCTGTAACGTTCCTGTGGATAGTTCCCAAATTCTGATCCATTGCTGTAACGTTCCTGTGGATAGTTCCCAGATTCTGATCCATTGCTGTAACGTTCCTGTGGATAGTTCCCAGATTCTGATCCATTGCTGTAACGTTCCTGTGGATAGTTCCCAGATTCTGATCCATTGCTGTAACGCTCCTGTGGATAGTTCCCAGATTCTGATCCATTGCTGGACCGTTCTTGTGGATCGTTCCCAGATTCTGATCCCTCCTCTCAGTCTCTCTGGAGCAGCTGATCTCTGTCAGTGTTGGAATTGACGGTGCCCCTGACAGTTTGGGATAACACAATGAAAGGAATCGATTATTAATAGCAGAGAGAAACCCTCCAGTGACACGGTTAGGATCCATGGAGACTGACATTAATCACACTCACTAAACAAACAGGCTCAGTTAACCCCTTTCAATCCAATACTTTTTATATCACAATGAAATAGAAGATTAACCGGGTCTGAATTGGCTGTGTGACAGTGACTGAGGGATGCAGTGTGGAAATAGTGCAAACACTGACCCTGATATTCAATCCCCATTGATATCTGAGTGGTTCCATGGGACAGGGGGATTGTCAATGTCCCATCCTGTGTATAAAAGGAGAGAGGGATAAACCCTGTAGTGAAAGATCAGTCAGTATAATGTTTGTCACCAGGACATTTCTAGAGTCAGAACGGAGGGCAGGGGAAAGATTGGCAGGGTGGAACTGGTGTCATCCATGATCAGCAGAACCAGGGACTGCATTCCTATATCTGTGTGTGTATCTGTCCCTGTGCCTGTGTCTGTATCTCTATGCCCTTCTGCATCTCACTCTGTGTCTCTCAGTGTCTCTCTCTGTAACTCTCTCTGTATCTCTCTGTGTCTCTCTCTGTATCTCTCTGTCTGTATCTCTCTCTCTATCTCTCTCTGTATCTATCTGTCTGTATCTCTCTCTCTGTATCTTTCTCTCTGAATCTCTCTCTACATCTCTCAATATCTCTCTGTACATATTTATCTGTACCTTTCCCTGTATCTATTTCTGTATCTCTTTCTGTATCTCTCTCTGTATCTATCTCTGTATCTCTCCCTCTGCATCTCACTGTATCAATCTAAGCATCTCTCTGACTCTGTATCTGTATCTCTCTATTTCTCTCTGTATCTCTCTCTGTATCTCTGTATCTCTCTATATAACTCTCTGTACCTCTCTGCGTCTCTCTCTGTATCTCTCTGTATCTTTCTATGAATCTTTATCTGTGCCTGTGTATCTCTCTCTGTATATCACTCTGTATCTCTCTCTCTGTGTCTGTGTATCTCTCTCTCTGTATCTCTATCTCTATCTCTCTGTGTATCTCTGTATCTCACTCAGTGTCTGCGTATCTATCTCTCTGTATCTCTCTCTCTGTACCTCTGTATCTCTCTGCATCTATCTCTCTGTATCTCTCTCTGTATCTATCTGTGTGTATCTCTCTCTCTCTGTATCTCTTCCTGTATCTCTCTCTGTGTCTCTCCCTCTGTATCTCTCCCTCTGTATCTCACTCTGTATCAATCTAAGCATCTCTCTGACTGCATCTGTATCTCTCTATATCTCTTTATGTCTATCTCTGTATGTCTGAATCTCTCTATATCACTCTCTGTACCACTCTGCGTCTCTCTCTGTATATCTCTGTATCTCTCTCTGTATCTCTCTCTGTGTCTCTGTATCTCGATCTCTGTATCTCACTCTGTATCAATCTCAGCATCTCTCTGACAGTATCTGTATCTCTCTATATCACTCTGTATCTCTCTCTGTATCTCTGTATCTCTCTATATCACACTCTGTACCTCTCTGCGTCTCTCTCTGTATCTCTCTGTATCTCTCTCTTTGTATCTCACTCTGTATCTCTCTCTGTATCTCTCACTCTGTACCTCTCTCTGTATCTCTCGCTGTGTCTCTGTATCTCTCTCTCTGAATCTCTCTCTCTGTATCGCTCTGTGACTCTCTCTCTGTATCTCTCTCTCCTTATCTCTCTCTCTCTGTACCTCTCTCTGTATTTCTCTGTGTCTCTCTCTCTGTATCTCTCTCTGCATCCCTCTGTGTCGCTCTCTGTGTGTCTCCCTCTGTATCTCTCTCTGTGCCTCTCTCTCTTATCGTTTTTCATTTATTTCCATGTACTCAATGATCAGTTGAGCTGCGAAAAATACTTATCACTCTACGCCGGTACACGTGACAATAAACAAAAAGCAAACGCAATCCTATCCAATCTAATCTCTCTGTACCTAGCTTTCAATCTGTATCTCATCCCGTATCTCCCTCTCCCTCCTTCTGCAGCTCCCTCTCACTGTTTCTCTGTCCATACTCTCTCTCAGAATGTCTCTCCCTGTATCTCTCTCTCCCTCCTTCATTACCTCCCTCTCTCTTTCTCTATCATAACTCTCTCAGGATCTCTCTTCCTGTATCTCTTTCTGTATCCCACCGTCTATATCTCTATGTATGTGCCTCTCTCTCTGTATCTCTCTCCCTGTTCCTCTCTCTCTAATCACCTCTCTCTGCATCTCTCTCATTATTTACAGTGGCCTTATGTAGGTATCATTATTTACAGTGTTCACTGGGCAGTGTATCATTATTTACTGTGGTCACTGTGCAAAATTTCATTATTTCCACTGGTCCATGGGCAGAATATCATTATTTACAGTGGACCCTGGGCAGTATATCATTATTTGCAGAGGTCCCTGGGCAGTATATCATTATTTACAGTGGTCCCTGGGCAGTATATCATTATTTACAGAGGTCCCTGGGCAGTATATCATAGTTTGCAGTGGTCCCTGGGTAGTATATCATTATTTATAGTGGTCCCTGGGCAGTATATCATTATTTACAGTTATCCCTGGGTAGTATATCATTATCTATAGTGGTCCCTGAGTAGTATATCATTATTTACTGTGGTCCCTGGGCAGTATATCACTATTTACAGCGATCCCTCGGGAGTATATCATTATTTACAGTGGTCTCTGGGCAGTATATCATTATTTACAGTGATCTCTGGGTAGTATATCATTATTTACAGTGGTTGCTGCGTAGAATATCATTATTTACAGACGTTACTTGTTGGCATTTGATTATTTACAGTGGACACTGGGCAGTATATCATTATTTACCATTGTTCCTTGGGTGGTATATCATTATTTACACTGACCCCTGGGTAGTATATCATTATTCACAGAGGTCTCTGGGCAGTATGGTCTCTGGGCAGTATATCATTATTTACAGTAGTCCCTGGGTAGCATATCATTATTTACATTGGTTCCAGAGTAGTACGTCATTAATTACTGAGGTCCCTTGGCAGTATATCATTATTTACAGTGGTCCCTGGGCAGTATATAATTCTTTACAGCGGTCCCTGGGTAGTATATCATTATTTACAGTTATCCCTGGACAGTATATCATTATTTACAGTGGTCCCTGGGCAGTATATCATTCTTTACAGCGGTCCCTGGGTAGTATATCATTATGTCCAGCGGTCCCTGGACAGTGTATCATTATTTACAGTGTTCCGTGGTGGAATGTCATTATTTACAGTGATCCCTGGGAAGTATATCATTATTTACAGTGGGCCCTGGGTAGTATATCATTATGTCCAGCGGTCCCTGGACAGTATATCATTATTTACAGTGGTCCCTGGGCAGTATATCATTCCTTATAGTGGTCCCTGGGTAGTATATCATTATTTACAGTGGGGTCTGTGTAGTACATCATTTTTTACCGTGGGCCCTGGGTAGTATATCATAATTTACAGTGGTCCCTGGATAGTATATCGTTATTTACAGTGATCATTGGGTTGTATATCATTATTTACAGTGTTCCCTGGGCAGTATATCATTTTTTGCAGTGAGCCCTGGGCAGTATATCATTATTTACAGTGGTCCATGTGCAGTATAGCATTATTTACAGTGGTCCCTGGTAGTCTATCATTATTTACAGTAATCCCAGGGTAGTATATCATTATTTACAGTGGTCCCTGGGCAGTATATCATTATTTACCGTGGTCCATCGGCAGAATATCATTATTTGCTGTTGTCCCTGGGCAGTATATCATTATTTACCGTGGTGCCTGGGCAGTATATCATTAGTTACAGTAATTCCTGGGTAGTATATCATTATTTACCGTGGTCCCTGGGCAGAATGATCATTAGTTACAGTAACCCTGGGTAGTATATCATTATTTACAGTGGACCCTGGGTAGTATATCATTATTTACAGAGGTCCCTGGGCAGTATATCATTATTTACAGTGGCCCCTGGGCAGTTTATCATTATTTACAGAGGTCCCTGTTTAGAATATCATTATTTACAGTGGTCTGTGGGTAAAACATAAGTATTCCAAGTGGTCGCTGGGTAGAATATTATTATTCACAGTGATCACTGGGCATTATATCATTATTTTTAGTGGGACCTGGACAGTATATCATTATTTACAGTGGTCCCTTGGCAGTATATCATTATTTACAGTGGTCCCTGGGCAGTATATCATTATTTACAGTGGACCCTGGGTAGTATATCATTATTTACAGTGGTCCCTGGGCAGTATATCATTATTTACAGTGGGGTCTGGGTAGTATATCATTATTTACAGTGGTCCCTGGGCAGTATATCATTATTTACAGTGGGGTCTGGGCAGTATATCATTATTTACATTGGTCTCTGGGCAGTATATCATTATTTACATTGGTCTCTGGGCAGCATATCACTATTGACAGTGGGCCATGATTAGTTTATCATCATTTACAGTGGTTCCTGGTCAGTATATCATTATTTACAGTGGGGTCTGTGCAGCATATCATTATTTACAGAGGGCCCTGGGCAGTATATCATTATTTACAGTGGTCCCTGTGTAGAATATCATCATTTACAGTGGTCCCTGGGTAGTATATCATTATTTACAGTGGTCCCTGGGCAGTATATCATTATTTACAGTGCCCCCTCTCCCTGTACCCCTCACTCTCACTCTCTCTCTCTCTCTCTCTGTCACTGTCTGTCTCTGTTTCTCACTCTGTTCCACTCTGTCTCAGTATCTCTCTGTATCTGTCTATCTCTCTGTATCTCGGGTTTGCTCTGTATCTCTGTATATATCTGTCTGTATCTCTCTCTCTGTATCTTTCTCTCTGAATCTCTCTCTATATCTCTCTGTATATCTTTCTCTGTACCTCTCCCTGTATCTATTTCTGTATCTCTTTCTGTATCTCTTTCTGTAACTCTCTCTGTATCTCTGTCTGTATCTCTCTGTGTCTCTCTCTGCATTTCTCTGTATCTCTCTGTGTTCGCTCTGTATCTCTCTCTCTCTGTATTTCTCTCTGTATCTCTCTCTGTATCTCTCTCTGTAACTCTCTCTGTATCTATCTGTCTGTATCTCTCTCTCTGTATCTTTCTCTCTGAATGTCTCTCTGCATCTCGCCGTATCTCTCTGTATATATTTCTCTGTGCCTCTCCCTGTATCTCTTTCTGTATCTCTCTCTGTATCTATCTCTGTATCTCTCTCTGTATCTATCTGTCTGAATCTCTCTCTCTGTATCTCTTTCTCTATCTCTCTCTGTATCTCTCTGTGTATCTCTGTATCTCTCCCTCTGCATCTCACTCGGTATCAATCTAAGCATGTCTCTAACTCTGTATCTGTATCTCTCTATATCTCTCTCTCTCTGTATCTCTGTATCTCTCAATATCACTCTCTGCACCTCTCTGCGTCTCTCTATCTATCTCTCTGTATCTCTCTCTGCATCTCTCTCTGTGTCTCTGTATCTCTCTCTCTGTATCTCTCGGTATCTCTCTCTGTATCTCTCCCTGTCTCTGTCTCTGTATCTCTCTCTCTGTCTCTCTGTGTGTCTCTCTCTGTATCTCTCTCTCTGTATCTCTCTCTCTGTACCTCTCTCTGTACCTCTCTCTGTATCTCTCTCTCTGTATCTCTTTCTGTCTCTCTCTCTGTATCTCTCTCTGTGTCTCTCTCTCTGTATCTCTCTCTCTGTATCTCTCTCTCTGTACCTCTCTCTGTACCTCTCTCTGTATCTCTCTGTATCTTTCTCTCTGTATCTCTCTCTGTATCTCTCTCTGTACCTCTCTCTCTGTGTCTCTGTATCTCTCTCTCTGTATATCTCTCTCTCTGTACCTCTCTGTATCTCTCTCAGTTGAGCTGCGAAAAATACTTATCACTCTCCGTCGGTACACGTGACAATAAACAAAAAGCAAACGCAATCCTATTCAATCCAATCTCTCTGTATCTAGCTTTCAATCTTTATCTCATCCTGTATCTCCCTCTCCCTCCTTCTGCAGCTCCCTCTCACTGTTTCTCTATCAAAACTCTCTCTCAGAATGTCTCCCTGTTCTCTCTCTCCCTCCTTCATTACCTCCCTCTCTCTTTCTCTATTATAACTCTCTCAGGATATCTCTTCCTGTATCTCTTTCTAAATCCCACTGTCTATATCTCTATGTATGTGCCTCTCGCTCTGTATCTCTCTCCATCTTCCTCTCTCTATAATCACCTCTGTCTGCATCTCTCTCATTATTTACAGAGGCCTTATGTAGGTATCATTATTTACAGTGTTCTTTGGGCAGTGTATCATTATTTCCACTGGTCCCTGGGGAGAATATCATTACTTACAGAGGTCTCTGGGCAGTATATCATTATTTACAGTGGTCCCTGGGGAGAATATCATTATTTACAGAGGTCCCTGGGCAGTATATCATTATTTACAGTGGTCCATGGGCAGAATATCATTATTTACAGTGCTCCCTGGGCAGAATATCATTGTTTACAGTTATCCCTGGGTTGTATATCATTATTTACAGTTATTCCTGAGTAGTATATCATTATTTACAGTGGTCCCTGGGTGGTATATCATTATTTACAGTGATCCCTGGGTCGTATATCATTATTTACAGTTGTCCCTGTGTACTATATCATTATTTATAGTGGTCCCTGGGCATTATATCATTATTTACAGTGGTCCCTGGGTATTATATTATTATTTTTTAGTAGTCGCTGGCTAGTATATCATTATTTAAAGTGATGCCTGGGCAGTATATCATCATTTACAGCGTTCCCTGGGCAGTATACAATTATTTACAGTGGTCCCTGTGTAGAAAATCATTATTTATAGTGATCTCTGGGTAGAATATCATTATTTACTGTGTTCTTTGGGCAGTATATCATTATTTACAGTGGTCCCTGGGTAGGGTATCATTATTTACTGTGATCCCTGGGTAGAATATAATTATTTACTGTTGTCCCTTGGCAGAATATCATTATTTACAGTTGTCCCTGGACAGTATATCATTATTTACAGAGATCCCTGGGCAGTATATCATTATTTACAGAGTTGCCTGTGTCGAATATCATTATTTACAGTGATCCCTGGGTAGTGTGTCATTATTCACAGTGGTCCCTGGGTAGAATATCATTATTTTCTGTGGGCCCTGGGTAGACATCATTATTTACTGTCGTCCCTGGGAAGAATATCATTATTTACAGTGTTCACTGGGCAGTATATCATTATTTACAATAGTCCCTGGGCAGTATATCATTATTTACAGTTATCCCTGGGCAGTATGTCATTATTTGCCATAGTCCCTGGGTAGTATATCATTATTTTTAGCGTTCCCGGGGTAATATAGCATTATTTACAGTGGTCCCTGTGTAGGATACCATTATTTACAGTGTTCACTGGGTAGAATATCATTATTTACTCTGGGCCCTGTGTACACATCATTATCTACAGTAGCCCCCTGGGTAGTATATCATTATTTATTGTGGTCCCTGTGCAGTATTTCATAATTTACAGTGTTTCCTGGGCAGTATATCATTATTTACAGTGGTCCCTGGGCAGTATATCATTATTTACAGTGGTCCCCGGTCAGTATATCATTATTTACAGCGGTCCCCGTGTAGTATATCATTATTTACAGTGGTCCCTGGGCAGTATGTCATTATTTACAGTGGTCCCTTGGTAGTATGTCATTATTTACAGTGGTCCCTGGGCAGCATGTCATTATTCACAGTGGTCCCTGGGTAGAATATCATTATTTACAATGGTCCCTGGGCAGTATGTCATTATTTACAGTGAACCCTGGGCAGTATATCAGTATTTACAGTGGCCCCTGGGTAGTATATCATTATTTACAGTGGACCCTGTGTAGTATATCATTATTTACAGTGGTCACTGGGCAGTATATCATTATTTACAGTGGTCTATGGGTAGTGTATCATTATTTACAGTGGACCCTGGGGTGAATATCATTATTTACAGTGGTCCCTCGTCAGAATATCATTAGGGCAGCACGGTAGCATAGTGGTTAGCATAAATTCTTCACAGCTCCAGGGTCCCATATTCGATTCCCGGCTGGGTCACTGTCTGTGCGGAGTCTGCACGTCCTCCCCATTCGTGCGTGGGTTTCCTCCGGGTGCTCCGGTTTTCACCCACAGTCCAAAGATGTGCAGGTTAGGTGGATTGGCCATGCTAAATTGCCTGTAGTATCCTAAAAAGTAAAGTTAAGAGGGGGTGTGGGTTGTTGGGTTACGGGTATAGGGTGGATACGTGGGTTTGAGTAGGATGATCATTGCTCGGCACAACATCGAGGGCCGAAGGGCCTGTTCTGTGCTGTACTGTTCTTGTTCTATGTTCTAGTTACAATAATCCCGAGGCAGTATATCATAGAACATAGAATAGAACAGTACAGCACAGAACAGGCCCTTCGGCCCTCAATGTTGTGCCGAGGCATGATCACCCTACTCAAACCCACGTATCCACCCTATACCGTAACCCAACAACCCCCCCCCCCCCTTAACCTTACTTTTATTAGGACACTACGGGCAATTTAGCATGGCCAATCCACCTAACCCGCACATCTTTGGACTGTGGGAGGAAACCGGAGCACCCGGAGGAAACCCACGCACACAGGGGGAGGACGTGCAGACTCCACACAGACAGTGACCCAGCCAGGAATCGAACCTGGGACCCTGGAGCTGTGAAGCATTTATGCTAACCACCATGCTACCCTCCTGCCCCGAATATCATTATTTACAGCGGTCCCTCGGACTAAACAGTGTGCCCTCGGTAATATATCATTATTTATAGTGGTCCCTGTGTAGTATATCATTATTTACAGTGGTCCCTGGACAGTGTATCATTATTTACAGTGGTCATTCACCTGTATATCATTATTGACAGTGTTCCCTGGGCAGTATGTCATTATTTACAGTTGTCCCTGGGCAGTATGTCATTATTTACAGTGGACCCTCGGTAGTATATCATTAGTTACAGTGGTTGCTGGGCAGATTATTATTAGTTAGCCATGGCTGACAAAGGAGGTCAGGAAATGTATCAAAGAAAAAGAGAGATCCCATAAATTGGCCAAAAGCACTGGGAAATCAGAAGATTGGGAAGGCTACAAAAACAAACAGAGGTTAACAAAGAGACAAATAAGGAAGGAGAGGATCAAATATGAAGGCAGGCTAGCCAGTAATATAAGAAATGATAGTCAAAGTTTATTTCAATACATAAGAAACAAACGACAGGCCAAAGTAGACATTGGGCCAATTCAAACTGATTCCGGAAGGCTAGTGATGGGAGACGAGAAAATGGCTGGAGAACTTAATAAGTACTTTGCGTCGGTCTTCACAGTGGAAGACATGAGTAATATCCCAAAAATTATAGAGGGTCAGGGGGCTGAGTTGAGTATGGTTGCCATTACAAAAGAGATGGTGCTAAAAAAGCTAAAATGTCTTAAAATTGACAAATCTCCTGGCCCCGATGGGCTACACCCTCGAGTTCTGAGAGAGGTGGCTGAAGAAATAGCGGAAGCGTTGGTTGAGATCTTTCAAAAATCACTGGAGTCAGGGAAAGTCCCGGACGATTGGAAGATCGCTGTTGCAACTCCCTTGTTCAAGAAAGGATCAAGACAAAAGATGGAAAATTGTAGGCCAATTAGCCTAACCTCGGTTGTTGGTAAAATTCTAGAATCGATCGTTAAGGATGAGATTTCTAAATTCTTGGAAGAGCAGGGTCGGATTAGAACAAGTCAACATGGATTTAGTAAGGGGAGGTCGTGCCTGACGAACCTGTTAGAATTCTTTGAGGAGGTGACAAGTAGGTTAGACCAGGGAAACCCAGTGGATGTGGTCTATCTGGATTTCCAAAAGGCCTTTGATAAGGTGCCACACAGGAGGCTGCTGAGTAAGGTGAGGGCCCATGGTGTTCGAGGTGATCTACTGGCATGGGTTGAGGATTGGCTGTCTGACAGAAGGCAGAGAGTTGGGATAAAAGGTTCTTTTTCGGAATGGCAGCCGGTGACCAGCGGTGTCCCACTGGGTTCAGTGTTGGGGCCGCAGCTGTTCACCATATATATTAATGAACTGGATGAAGGGACTGGGGGCATTCTAGCGAAGTTTGCCGATGATACGAAGTTAGGTGGTCAGGCAGGTAGTGCTGAGGAAGTGGGGAGGCTGCAGAAGGATCGAGACAGTTTGGGAGAGTGGTGCAGGAAATGGCTGATGCAATTCAACGTGAGAAAATGTGAGGTCTTGCACTTTGGAAAAAAGAATTCAAGAATAGACTACTTTGTAAACGGTGAGAAAATTCATGAAGCCAAAGTACAAAGGGATCTGGGAGTGCTAGTCGAGGATTCCCTAAAGGTAAACATGCAGGTTGAATCTGTGATTAAGAAAGCGAATGCAATGTTGTCATTTATCTCAAGAGGGTTGGAATATAAAAGCAGCTATGTGCTACTGAGCCTTTATAAGGCTCTGGTTAGGCCCCATTTGGAGTACTGTGTCCAGTTTTGGGCCCCACATCTCAGGAAGGACAGACTGGCACTGGAGCGTGTCCAGCGGAGATTCACACGGATGATCCCTGGAATAACGGGTCTAACATATGAGGAACGGCTGAGGATCCTGGGATTGTATTCATTGGAGTTTAGAAGGTTAAGGGGAGATCTAATAGAAACTTACAAGATAATACATGGCTTAGAAAGGGTGGACTGCAAATAAACTGTTTCCGTTAGGTGAGGAGACGAGGGACCCGTGGGCACAGCCTTAGAATTAGAGGGGGTAAATTCAGAACAGAAATACGGAGACATTTCTTCAGCCAGAGAGTGGTGGGCCTGTGGAATTCATTGCCGCGGAGTGCAGTGGAGGCCGCGACGCTAAATGGCTTCAAGGCAGAGATAGATAAATTATTGATGTCGCGAGGAATTAAGGGATACGGGAAGAATGCTGGTAGGTGGAGTTGAAATGCCCATCAGCCATGATTGAATGGCGGAGTGGACTCGATGGGCCGAATGGCCTTACTTCCACTCCTGTCTTATGGTCTTATGGTCTTTGTGTGTCTGTGAGTGTGTGTGTTAGTGTCACTGTGTGTCTGTGAGTTTGTGTATTAGTGTCTCTGTGTATCTGTCAGTCTGTGTATTAGTGTCTCTGTGTGACTGTGAGTGTGTGTATTAGTGTGTCTGTGTGTCTGTGAGTGTGCGTATTAGTGTCTCTGTGTAACTGTGATTGTGTATTAGTGTATCTGTGTCTGTGAGTGTATGTTAGTGTCACTCTGTTTCAGTGAGTGTGAGTATTAGTGCATCTGTATTTCTGTGAGTGTGCGTATTAGAGCCTCTGTGTGTCTGTGAGTGTGTATTAGTGTCTTGATGTGTCTGTGAGTGTGTGTTAGTGTCACTCTGTGAGTGTGAGTATCAGCGTGTCTGTGTTTCCGTGAGTGTGCGTTTTAGTGTCTCTGTGCGTAACTGTGTATTAGGGGCTGCATTAGAACAGGGCTAAATATCTGGCTTTGAAAGCAGACCAATGCAGGCCAGCAGCACGGTTCAATTCCCGTGTCTGTGAGTTTGTGTATTAGTGCCTCGATATGTCTGTGAGTGTGTGTATTTGTGTCTCTGTGTGTCTGTCAGTATGTGTATTAGTGTATCTGTGTGTCTGTGAGTGTGTGTATTAGTGTCTTGTGTTTCTGTGAGTGTGCGTATTAGTGTCTGTGTGTCTCTGAGTGTTTGTATTAGTGTCTCTGTGTGTCTGTGAGTGTGTGTATTCGTGTCTCTGTGTGTCTGTGAGTGTCTGTATTAGTGTTTCAGTGTCTGTGAGTGTGTATTAGTTTCTCTCTGTGTCTGTGAATGTGAGTATTGGTGTCTATGTGTGACTGTGAGTGTGTGTATTTGTGTCTCTGTGTGTCTGTGAGTGTGTGTATTAGTGTCTCTGTGTGTCTGTCAGTATGTGTATTAGTGTCTCTGTGTGTCTGTCAGTATGTGTATCAGAGTTTCTGTGTGTCTGTGACTGTGTGTATCAGTGTCTCTGTGTGTCTGTCATGATGTGTATTATTGTCTCCGTGTGTCTGTGAGATTGTGTGTTAGTGTCTCTGTGTGTCTGTGAGTCTGTGTATTAGTGTCTCTGTGTGCCAGTGAGTGTGTGTATTAGTGTCTCTGTGTGCCAGTGAGTGTGTGTATTAGTTTCTCTGTGTGTCTGTGAGTGTGCGGTAGTGTCTGTCTGTGTCTGTGAGTTTGTGTTAGTGTCTCTGTGTGTCTGTGAGTCTGTGTATTAGTGTCTCTGTGTGCCAGTGAGTGTGTGTATTAGTTTCTCTGTGTGTCTGTGAGTGTGTGTTCGTGTCTCTGTGTCTCTGTGGGTGTCTGTATTAGTGCCTCTGTGTGTCTGTCAGTGAATGTATTAGTGTCTGTGTCAGTGAGTTTGTGTTAGTGTCTCTGTGTGTCTCTGAGTGTGTGTGTTAGTGTCCCTGTGTGTCTGTAAGTGTGTGTATTAATGTCTGTGTGTGTGTGAGGGAGTGTATTTAATGTCTGTGTGCGTGAGTGTGTGTCTTAGTGCCTCTGTGTGTGTGAGGATGTGTGTTAGTGTCTCAGTGTGTCTGTGAGTGAATGTGTTACAGTGAAAGTGTGTGTGAGTGTGTGTATTAGTGTTTGAGTGTGTGTGTGCGTTACTGTGTACCTGTGTGTGCGGGTGCGATTATTAGTGTCTCTATGACTGTGGCTGTGTGTATTAGAGTCTGTGTGTGTGTATGCGTGTATGTGAGTGGGCGGATGCTTCAGAGTCACCGTGTGTCTGTGAGTGTGCATGTTATAGCCTCTGCGTGTAACTGTGTATTAGGGGCTGCATTATAACAGGGCTAAATATCTGGCTTTGAAAGCAGACCAATGCAGGCCAGCAGCACGGTTAAATTCCCATAACAGCCTCCCCGAACAGGCGCCGGAATGTGGTCACTAAGGACTTTTCAAAGTAACTTCATTTGAAGCCTACTTCTGACAATAAACGATTTTATTTCATTTTCCGTGTGTGTGTCTGTGTTATTATCTGTATCTGTATGTCAGTGTGTGCATTAGTGTCTCTGTGTGTCTATCAGGGTGTGCATTAGTGTCTCTTGGTGTCTGTGAGTGTGTGTTAGTCCCTTTGTGTGTCTGTGAGTGTGCGTATTAGTGTCTGTATGTGTCTGTGAGCGTGTGTATTAGTTTCACTGTGTGTCTGTCAGTATGTGTATTAGTGTCTCTCTGTGTCTGAGTGCGTGTTAGTGTCTGTATGTGACTGTCAGTGTGTGCATTAGTGTCTATGTGAGTATGTGAGTGTGTGTTAGTGTATCTGTGTGTCGGTGAGTGTGTGTGTTAGTGTCACTGTGTGTCTGTGAGTTTGTGTATTAGTGTATCTGCGTGTCTGTGAGTGTGTGTATTAGTGTGTCTGTGTTTCTGTGAGTGTGCGTATTAGTGTCTCTGTGTGTCTCTGAGTGTTTGTATTAGTGTCTCTGTGTGTCTGTGAGTGTGTGTATTCGTGTCTCTGTGTGTCTGTGAGTGCCTGTATTAGTGTTTCAGTGTTTGTGAGTGTGTTAGTGTCACTCTGTGTCTGTGCGTGTCAGTATTAGTGTGTCTGTGTTTCTGTGAGTGTGCGTATTAGTGTATCTGTGTGTCTGCGAGCGTGTAGTAGTGTCTCGGTGTGTCTGTGAATGTGTGTACTGGTGTCTCTGTGTGCCTGTGAGTGTGAGTATTTGTGTCTCAGTGCCTGTGAGTGTGTGTATTCGTTTCACTGTGTGTCTGTGAGTGTGTGTATTACTTTCTCTGTGTCTTCGAGTGCGTGTTAGTTTCTCTCTGTGTCTGTGAGTGTGAGTTGGTGTCTCTGTGTGACTGTGAGCGTGTGTATTTGTGTCTCTGTGTGTCTGTGAGTGTCTGTTAGTGTCTCTGTTTGTCTGTGAGTGTGTGTATTAGAGACGCTATGTGTATGTCAGTGTGTATTAGTCTCTCTGTGTGTCTGTCAGTATGTTTATCAGTGTTTCTATGTGTCTGTGAGTGTGTGTATCAGTGTCTCTGTGTGTCTGTCAGGATGTGTATTATTGTCTCCGTGTGTCTGTGAGATTGTGTGTTAGTGTCTCTGTGTGTCTGTGAGTCTGTGTATTAGTGTCTCTGTGTGTCTGTGAATGTGCGGTAGTGTCTGTCTGTGTCTGTGAGTTTGTGTTAGTGTCTCTGTGTGTCTGTGAGTGTGTGTATTAGAGACTCTGTGTGTATGTGAGTGTGTGTTTCAGTGTCTCTGTGTGCATGTGAGTGTGTGAATTAGTGTCTCTGTGTGTCTGTGAGTGTGTGTATTAGTGTATATGTGTCTGTGAGTGTGTTCGTGTCTCTGTGAGTGTGTGTATTAGTGTCTATATGTGTCTGTCAGTGTATGCATTAGTGTATCTGTGTGTCTGTGAGTGTGTGTATTAGTGCCTCTCTGTGTGAGTGTGTGTGTTAGTGTCCCTGTGTGTCTGGAAGTGTGTGTATTAATGTCTGTGTGTGTGAGGGAGTGTATTTAATGTATGTGTGTGTGAGTGTGTGTCTTAGTCCCTCTGTGAGTGTGAGGATGTGTGCTCGTGTCTCTGTGTGTCTGTGAGTGTCTGTATTAGTGTTTCAGTGTCTGTGAGTGTATGTAAGTGTCACTCTGTGTCTGTGAGTGTCAGTATTACTGTGTCTGTGTTTCTGTGAGTGTGCGTATTAGTGTCTCAGTGTGTCTGCGAGCGTGTATTAGTGTCTCGGTGTGTCTGTGAATGTGTGTACTAGTGTCTCTGTGTGCCTGTGAGTGTGTGTATTTGTGTCTCAGTGTCTGTGAGTGTGTGTATTCGTTTCTCTGTGTGTCTGTGAGTGTGTGTATTACATTCTCTGTGTCTGCGAGTGCGTGTTAGTTTCTCTCTGTGTCTGCGAGTGTGAGTATTGGTGTCTATGTGTGACTGTGAGTGTGTGTATTTGTGTCTCTGTGTGTCTGTGAGTGTTTGTTTGTGTCTCTGTTTGTCTGTGAGTGTGTGTATTAGAGACTCTATGCGTATGTCAGTGTGTCTATTAGTGTCTCTATGTGTCTGTCAGTATGTGTATTAGTGTAACTGTGTGTCTGTCAGTATGTGTATTAGTGTAACTGTGTGTCTGTGACTGTGTGAATTGCGCTTTCACATAGCCGCCCGTTAGTTCAGAAGTAAAACACTCGAACACGTCAGTAACGAATATTCGTTTTTTCACGGCCGGGAAAAATCTCTAAGTAGTCGGGGAACCACCTTCGAGAAGTGCCAAAGTCCCAAGATTCGGACTGTCTTTTTATACAATCACAGCTTAGGGGTGATCCCCTTACATTCCTAGATACACCAATGATTTGGCAAGGATCCAGAACATGTACTTACATGGAATTATTTTCTCCGAGGTAAGGTGGTTGCATTGACATAATTATTAACACAGTTCACTGATAATGCTGCGGCTAACATTTTCTTATCCTATCCGGCCATCTGGTCCAACTTCCTTATCTCACATGCTCCAGGGTCAGCCTTTTTCACATTCCAATGCCCATTGTTTCAGTTGGCCAAACACAAACTCAGTTCTGCTGTCTCTGCAATAATGGTCACGCTTCTTCACATTGCATTCCCTTAACCCTTTAACATTCTTTTCACAGATACATTTCAGAACCTCAATATTAAATATAGCAGCAAGGTTATAACAAGACAATACATGGAATCCACTTCCACATTCCCCCCTTTGATCATTCCATGATCATATAACACTCAAGATACATTAGACAGAAATGAGAGCGAGGCGGAGGTATTCCTCCTCTACTAGGCTCCGGCAGGACGCCATCTCCTCATATAGGTCAGGGGTAGGTGGAACCAGTTTTTTCCTTTTCGTCCAGGGCGGATTTCTGAAGCATTTGTGGTAATGCAGCAGCACCCAAACGGTTGCATAGACATTTCACACCAGTAGCTATGATACAGAGCAGCAAACAGATGGTAACAAAGATAATGAGCCCATGGAACAGGTAAGTGGCCCAAGGATTGGACCACATCCAGTTCCACCAGTCAGCCTGACTGGCGAGTCGCAGGCGCTGTACTCCATCTCTGATATGGGTTACCAGACGCGTGATATTCTCTGAACTGTCTGGAATGTAAGTGCAACATTCGGTCCCTATGATAGCACAGGTCCCCCCCCCCTCTCCTTGGCCAGTAAGTAATCCAGGGCCATGCGATTTTGCAGAGCTACCGTTCGTACGGCTACTAATTCTGCATTGAGTTCATTAAGTCCCTCCGCGGTGTTGTTTGCAACCTCTTCCAATATGTCACGGAGGAGCGCGTACTTCTTGAGGGACCAGATGGCGCCCATCTGGGGCCATAAGAGGGAAGTCACCACCTCCCAAGGTGGTATTGACCTCCGGGCCCGAAAGTGGGGATGATGTTCGAGCTGTGCATAGTGTGTAGTACCTGGGACAACAAAACACAGGTAGCAAGACCCTGCCCAGTTAGTCGGGAGCCAGGGGTAAGCCTTGTGGCCACAAATGAAGTAGGTGCCATTATAGGAGGTGAGGCTAGTTACCATCGAGGAGGTCCATATTTGAGTCCAATCAGGGCCCCCTGTGTGGTTAATAATGTTATTGATGATGGCGTGGCCTTTCCAGTCAGTAAGACCAAAAGTGTACTTACATGAACTGGTTCCTAACACATCTGTTCCAGGAGTTCTTACCTCCCGGAGTAAGCAGACCGTTCCGGTCTGGGGGTTCTGGATATTAAAGAACGGGGGTGTGTGATCTGCTGAGTAAGGTGGCTGTCGCCAACCAAAAAAATCCCGCAAAGGGTAGCCGGCACTCAGCCATTCTTGGGCTGCTTCCCTGTGGTTTACAGAGGAGGACCTGGAGGCCCTGGTTGGTAAGGCAGAATGACTAGTTACTGTCCTGTTCTGGAATATAACCCATTCAGCCGTCTGTTCGATTGAGAAAGGAACAGATATCAAGGGAACGCCTCCATGGGCATGGGTCGGGACATGTGTGCATACTCAGCAAGAGGAGACATCCATTTTATTAGCATAGACATAAGACATAAACAGAAATGAATTGCCGTTACATGGTGCGTTGCCCGCTTCCTTCTGGAAGGCGAGTAGGGGTGAGTAGTCCTTGGTGTAGAAATTTATATCCTGTTCTTATCGATGCACCGGTATGTCCACCGGCATGTGCGGCGATCGTAGATCAGAACCATGTACGTAGTCAGGAATCGGGGCTTCTGGTCGTCGGGATGAACGGTGGTCGGGCAGGTGTTGATAGGGGTGGTGATCCATCGGAGACCTGTCGTTGTTCCACATCGTGGGGTTCCTTCTCGGCACAGGGGTGGACGCCGGCTTCCATACAGGCATATCCTTCCTTCGGATGCAGCGAGAGCGAGCAGGGTGGCGAGTGTCGTGACGGCGAAGAGCAACTTCATCCTGGTACCCGTGTCCCTAAGACTTAAAGGAAAAGTTTAAAACATCATGGATACTTAATTAACTTACAATGGTGCATATGTACCCATGCGTTTCACCCCTCCACTTTTACTGCAGCGGGGGTATTGAGTAGAACCTGTAGGGGACCATCCCATCGAGGTTCCAAACCTTTACATGTCCAATTTCGGATTAGGACATAATCCCCAGGGTTGATGGAGACGTCATGAGTAATGGATGGGACTTCTTCCTGGGTGGCACGGACCCGGGAATGTAATCTTTTCAAAATTCTAGTTAGTGCTAATATATAATTAGCCATCTCGGTAATCATGTAATGGAATTGAACATTCCGTGGAACACTGCTGTCCCAGGGCGTTCGAAAGGGTCTTCCATATAGCATTTCCGCTGGGCTTAGGCGAGTTTTTCCTGCGGGAGTGGCACGTAGCTGGAAGAGTGCTAAAGGCAGGAGTTTGAGCCAAGTGGCCCCAGTGTCTGCTTGTAGTTTAGCGAGTTTAGTCTTTAGAGTCTGATTAGCCCTTTCCACCACTCCAGCGGCTTGTGGTCTGTAGGCACAATGAAACTGTTGCTTTATTCCTAGCAGAGCACAGAATTCCTTATTGATTTGACCTATGAAGTGGGGACCATTGTCAGAGCTCAGCCGGGCTGGAATTCCAAATCGCGGAACAGTTTCTCGCATCAACACTTTAACTACTGTCGAGGCCTTGTTATCCGTAGTCGGGTAGGCCTCGATCCATTTGCTAAAAGTGTCCACAATGACTAACACATATTTATAGCATTGGCATCTTTCCAACTCAATGTAATCCATTTGTAGGGTCTCAAATGGACCCTCAGGTAAGGGGGTTGTGCCAAGATCACAGGGGACGGCCTTACCGGGGTTGTGCTGTTGACAGATTAGGCACCGACTGCTAATTTGTTGGGCCATCTCTTGCAGTCGTGGGTGCCACCAGCTTTTTAACAATATGTCCCCTGTGGCACGAGCTCCACAGTGAGTTGCAAAGTGTACACATTCGGTCACCCAGGCTGCCAATGCATCGGGCATACATGTTTGTCCTACCGGGGTGACCCACAGCTTATTTTCGTTATCATATATACATCCTAAGTTTTTCCACATATTTACAGCAGTTGCAGGAGCGTCCTCCTGCATTTGGATTATGTCAGCAATGGTTGGCATTGGTTTTTCAGAGGGGTACTTTCCCGAGGGGGTTTTAGTCTGCCTCATCATTCTAGGCACCATTATTTTGCCAGATTTAGAAATTTATTTTGCCTTCTCGTCCGCTTGCCTGTTCCCCGTTTCCACCAGTCCCGTGCCTTTTGTATGTGCTGCGCATTTTATCACCGCTATCTTGTCTGGGAGCATAAGGGCCTGCAATAACTGGGTTACTAACTGCTGGTGTGAGATGGGTGTACCAACAGAGGTTAGAAATCCTCAGTTTTTCCATAACTGCCCGGAATCATGTACTACCCCAAAGGCGTATCGGGAATCTGCATAAATATTAACCTTCCTTCCCTTCGCCAATATGCATGCTCGTATTAATGCAAACAATTCTGCTTGTTGGGCGGAAAAGGGAACTTCAAATGCTGCTGCTTCCACTACGTCACCGTCTTGATCAATGATTGCATCGCCAGATTGTCTATCCCCCCTTTCGCCTATGGAAGAACTATCATCGGTGAAAAAGGAACAATCTGAACCCGGGATGGGTATGTCGGAGAGGTCGTCTCGAACCGAGGAGACCTCTCGCAACAATTGCAGGCAGTCATGAGTTGGGTCGAGCATGTCCGTGGGAGGATACGTCAAAAAGTCAGCAGGGTTGATAGTGGTGCAGTGGGCAAACTGGATCTTCGGGTTATTAAGGAGAGCAATCTCATATTTATTCTGACGAGCCATCGTGAGATGCTGAGTCTGTAGCTGTCCCAAAAGAGCTGTAACAGAATGGGAACTATAGACAGTGATGTCTTGTTGGAGGGTAACATTAGCAGCCGATTGCAGGCTGTTGTAGATAGCTGCAAGAATTTGGGTACAGAATGGATAGCCAAGGGCTACCGGATCGAGTTTAGAGGAGTAGTATGCGACCGGGCGACAGCGGTCGCCGTGGCGTTGGGTCAGGACAGCTGTGGCGCAGTCGGCAAGGACTGTGCAACAGAGCTGAAAAGGGCGATCGTATAAGGGTCGACCAAGGGCAGGGGCCTGGAGGAGGGCCGCCTTGAGATGGTCAAAGGCCAGTGCGGCTTCCGGGGAAAGGGAAAAAGTATCGGGTTAATTGGTGTAGGGGGTAAAGGAGGCGGGAATCCAAAGTAATATTCGGGATCCACTGACGGCAATAATTGACCATGCCCAGCCACTGACGGAGCTGCTTGGATTCCAAAGGCACAAAGATTGTCTCGGGCCAGTAGATTACAATCTAGTCCGGTAGTAACAATACATCGGTGCTGTAGGGTGTAGCCGTGGAAGGAAACGGGCACAGGGAAAGAAATGGGGTAACTAGCTACCTGTCCCTGGAAACCAGATAGTTGTTGGGTTTCTGATGAGAGGTGAAGGTTGAGGTGAGACTGTACGGAAGACATGGTAGCCCCCGTGTCTATGAGAAACGGATAGGAGTGACCATAAATGGTTAAAGAGAGAACAGGCTCAGAGTCAGGGGAGGTTAAACGAGAAGGCAACATCGGCAATTAGTATTGTTGGAAGGGGTTATTTTGAGTGAACGGAGCAGCCACTGCGGGCGCTCCTCTGCCCCGTCCTCCTCCTCCACGACCCCCTCTGCTGCGGTTAGGGCACGAGTAACAGTTACGAGCGTAATGCCCTGGCTTACCACGATTATAACAGAGCCTTGCATGTTGTGGTGGTTGTGTGGGGGTAGATGCTGCTTGGGGCGGCATCGGTGGACAATAGGGTGGTGGGGGATGGGATGGGTGTTGGTGGGGTGTGGCATAAGAATATGGTGGGGGCGGTGCATAGGCCGACGCTGCTCCCGGAGGGGCACACGGTAGGCCATAGAGCGGTGCTTGGGGCCCGTTTGGATGGGAGGTGTATCCTTTACCTTGTGGGGTCACCCAACCAGGGGCGCAGAATTGGGGTTCCGTCTGGTGGCCTGTGTTATCAGGCGCCCGAGAGGGTATTGGTACCTCCTGGACGTCTTTTCTAAGGACATACTCAGTCTTAATTTTAGGGGTTGCTTGAGACGGACCCTCAGGTGAGCCGTTTTTCCAGTAGTACCTCACAGCTCGTGCCATTTGGGTGGGACTATTATCGGACCAATCCATATTGTTAGTCTTAATCGCATCCGATAAGGAGGTGGGCAGGCAGCTCAAGAGCATGGCACAATACTGTGGGCTGTTGTTGCCAGCACGGTAATTAGTGTCTCCGGCCTGGTTACTGTAGGACTCATTAAAACGCTCTAAAAAGGTGTCGGCTTCCTCATCCTTGCGGGGTTTGGTCTAAAGTATTTTAGTAATATCCACAGGCTTTTGAAGGGTAGTGTTTAATGCAGCAAAAATTGCATCTTGGCGTTGCCAGTCCGCCTGGTGGAGCACGTTAAGGGTCGCCAAAGACACAGGGAGGCCAATAGTTGGATTCTGCTGTTGTAGGACATTGCAGAAGCGAACGTGTTCTTCTGGGCGCAAGACCTGCTGGACCAAGGCCCATAAGTCTCGTGCTTCGGCCTCATATACACGAATTGTACATTGGAGTTGGTCAACAAAGGCAGCAGGGGACTCTTTTCTGTCTGGTATTCCAGCCAGTATGGACATAATCTCATTGGGTTTCCACGGGACATAAATATTCATGGTACGTTCAGCATTAGGGTTGCCCACGGGAGCAACAGGGTCATAGGTAGGATTTGGCACCTGGCGCATTGGCATCTGTCGTGGTGGGGGTAAGGGATGGTCGAGGGCTGGTGGAAGAGGAGGAGGGAAATCCTCGTCCTCATCCAGATTTTGGACAAGACTGTCTAATTGTTCTCCCGCTTGTTCCTTTAACTGGACCAATTGCATGAATGGTCCCCCTCCTCCCCTTGTTCTCGACCTTGTACTTATGGCCGGGGGTTTATATGCTGGTTGGGGCGGCGGTGTTGCATAAGGTGGTGGATTCTGACTTGGGAGGGGTATAATAAATTGGATCGGTGCATTAGGGAGGGGTGGTAGAGGCGGTGGCTGTGGTGGCTGTGGTGGCTTCTGACGTCCCCCGCAATTGAACAGATTATCCTCATCCCCATCGTCCCCGTCCTCCCAACCCTGCTTCGCATTGCTGACCGGCGTCGGGGTAGGAGTAACATTCTTTCGTTCTTTACATTCCTTTCTTAAGACCTCTACTGTTTTAACAATTCTCCCTTCGGTGAGGCCAATGCCCAATTTTGAGGCATTAGCCTGCCAGCTAGCCAGTGTAAATGCATCTTTCACTGACTGACAGTATTCCCTCAATAAAGCAATTAATTTCTTTGCGGTGGAACCGCGATTGTTTTTCCAGATCACCTGTTGGGCCTCTAGGACAGGACCCAAGTCTTTTGTCCCCCCCAGAGGCCATTTATCCTTGCCTAGGTTTTTATGGAGGGCCCCCGACAATTGTCGGAGTTGCTTTGAGTGTTCGGGGTATTGTTCACAGAGAGTCTGGAGCGCAATGCCCGGGTCATCACAAGTATCTACGGTATTACCCATGGTGGAATTCTAATTCCACTCTCGTTTTTTTGGATTGGATTGGATTTGATTATTGTCACGTGTACCGAGGTACAGTGAAAAGTATTTTTCTGCAAGCAGCTCAACAGATCATTCAGTACATGGGAAGAAAAGGGAATTGAACAGAATTCAAGAAAATACATGAGAATACATAATAGGGCAACACAATATATACAATGTACTACATAAGCATTGGCATCGGATGAAGCATACAGGGTGTAGTGTTAATGAGGACAGTACATAAAAGGGTCATTTAGGAGTCTGGTGACAGTGGGGAAGAAGCTGTTTTTGAGTCTGTTCGTCCGTGTTCTCAGACTTCTGATTCTCCTTCCCGATGGAAGAAGTTGGAAGAGTGAGTAAGCCGGGTGGGAGGGATCCTTGATTATGCTGCCCGATTTCCCCCGGCAGCGGGAGGTGTAGATGGAATTAATGGATGGGAGGCAGGTTCGTGTGATGGACTGGGCGGTATTCGCGACTCTCTGAAGTTCCTTGCGGCCCTGGGCCGAGCAGTTGCCATACCAGGTGTGATGCAGCCCGAGAGGGGCTCTCTATAGTGCATCTGTAAAAGTTGGTAAGGGTTAATGTGGACATGCCAAATTTCCTCAGTCTCCTGAGGAAGTAAAGGCGCTGTTGTGCTTTCTTGGTGATAGCGTCGACAAGAGTGGACCAGGATAGATTTTTGGTGATGTGCACCCCTAGGAATTTGAAACTGCTCACCATCTCTACCTCGGCTCCGTTGATGTTGACAGGGGTGTGTACAGTACTTTGCTTCCTGAAGTCGATGACCAGCTCTTTAGTTTTGCTGGCATTAAGGGAGAGATTGTTGTCGTTGCACCACTCCACTAAGATCTCTATCTCCCTCCTGTATTCAGACTCGTTGTTATTCGAGATCCGGCCCACTATGGTCGTATCGTCAGCAAACTTGTAGATAGAGTTGGAACCAAGTTTTGCCACGCACTCGTGTGTGTACAGGGAGTCGAGTAGGGGGCTAAGTACGCAGCCTTGCGGGGCACCGGTGTTGAGGACTTTTGTGGAGGAGGTGTTGGTGTTCATTCTTACTGACTGTGGTCTGTTGGTCAGAAAGTCAAGGATACAGTTGCAGAGTGGAGAGCCAAGTCCTAGGTTTTGGAGCTTTGATAGGAGCTTGGCTGGGATTATAGTGTTGAAGGCGGAGCTGTAGTCAATAAATAAGACTCTGATGTAGGAGTCCTTGTTTTCGAGATGCTCTAGGGATGAGTGTAGGGCCAGGGAAATGGCGTCTGATGTGGACCGGTTGCGACGGTATGCGAATTGAAGTGGGTCAAGGCGTCCCGGGAGTATGGAGGTGATGCGCTTCATGATCAGCCTCTCAAAGCACTTCATTACAACTGACGTCAGGGCCACCGGGCGGTAGTCATTGAGGCACGTTGCCTGGTTCTTCTTTGGTACCGGTATGATGGTGGTCTTCTTGAAGCAGGTGGGGACCTCGGAGTGGAGTAGGGATAGGTTAAAGATGTCTGTGAATACCTCTGCCAGCTGGTATGCGCAGGCTCTGAGTGCACAACCAGGGATCCCGTCCGGGCCCATCGCCTTCCGTGGGTTCACTTTCAGGAAGGCCGATCTGACTTCGGAAACTGTGATGGTGGGTATGGGTGAATTATGGGTTGCTGAGGCACTCGATAGCGGGTTGTTGGTTACCTGCTCAAACCGAGCATGGAATGCGTTAAGTTCTTCGGGGAGGGGTGCACTGCTGCCAGAGATACTGCTCGGCTTCGCTTTGTAGCCCGTTATGTTGCTTTGTCCTTGGCACAACCGCCGAGAGTCTGTCTGTGACTCTAGCTTAGTTTGATATTCTCTCTTGGCATCTCGGATGGCTTTGCGGAGGTCGTACCTGGATTTCTTGTATAGGACAGGGTCGTCTGCCTTGAACGCCTCAGATCTGTCCTTCAGTAGGGAGTCAATCTCGCGGTTGAGCCATGGTTTCCGGTTGGGGAACTTACGTACTGCTTTCTTTGGCACGCCGTCGTCCACACATTTGCTGATGAAGTCTGTGACGGTGGTGACATACTCATTTAAGTTAGTCGCTGAGTTCTTAAATATGGACCAGTCCACTGTCTCCAAGCAGTCACGTAAGAGCTCTTCTGTCTCCTCGGACCAGCACTGCACAACCTTCTTAGCTGGATTCTCCCGCTTGAGTTTCTGCTTGTAAGCCGGGAGAAGGAGCACAGTCTTATGGTCTGATTTCCCAAAGTGCGGTCGGGGGATGGAACGGTAGGCGCCCTTGATTTTTGAGTAGCAGTGGTCAAGAGTGTTGTCGCCCCGGGTGGTACAGGAGATGTGCTGGTGGAATTTTGGCAGTACACTCTTGAGGTTGGCTTTCTTGAAGTCTCCGGTCACAATGAACAAGGCCTCCGGGTGTTCTGTTTCATAGTTGTTTATGACTGTGTACAGTTCATCCAGCGCCTTCCTCACTTCTGCCTGGGGTGGGATGTAGACCGCTGTGATAATGGCTGAAGTGAACTCACGTGGAACATAGTATGGGCGGCACTTTACGTTCAGGTATTCCTGGTCTGGGGAGCAGTAGGTCGCCAGGGTCACCACATCCAAGCACCAGGAGGAGTTGATGAGGAGGCAAACCCCTCCACCCTTCGCTTTGCCTGAAGATGCCGTGCGGTCCGCCCTGTGAATAGAGAAGCCTTCAGGTTGTATGGCACAGTCCGGTGAGGCGGGGGTGAGCCATGTCTCTGTGAAACAGAGCACACAGCAGTCTCTTACTTCCCTCTGAGAGGTAAGTCTGGCGTTAAGTTCATCCAGCTTGTTTTCAATCGCTTGGACGTTTGCTAGGAGTATGCTGGGGAGAGGGGTCTTGAAACCACGTTCCTTCAGTCTAACCTGCAGACCGCTGCGTTTCCCTCGCTTTTGTGACAAGACGGCTTCAAATTAAGTTACTGTGAAAATCTCCTGGTCGCCACATTCCTGCGTCTGTTCGGGGAGGCTGGTACGGGAGGCTTGGACTCATTTTTTCCTGAATTCACGACCAACATTCCCCGATTTCCATTGAAAACAAATGTGGACATCTAATTTAATTCGATACCAATTTCCCTGGTTCAAAGCAGAGATTGTTCCCCGAATCCCTACTGGGCCCATCCTTCTCCTGGTTATGCTCTTCTCCCTACTGTACTTATACAATACCTTCTTATTTTTCAGAATTCTAACACCAGTGGGTTTTCATGCCCCCCCCCCCTCCTTTGCTTCCCTATTCTGTTATTCAGCTCTGACTCAAATGGACCTCCGTAATTCGCTCCCTTTCTGAGTCATGAAAAGCTCTATTTTCTTCCTTATCGACTCCTGAATTGAACGACACATCCAGGATTCCACATATCCGCCTGAAGAACACATGTTGGACCTCTACTCATACCATTTCTTAATAAATGACTCCCACTTCCTTACTGTAGAGTTCTCCACATGGACCTGTGCTCAGTATAAATCTGTACCGAATCTGCCTCACTAATAAAGTCTGACTTCCGCCAATCAAAAGCCTTTTTTCGAGATCATCTATTTTTTTATTTTCAATAACATACTTAAATTGTACTTTATTGTCTTCATTATCACTAAAATGCACGTCCACTGTCATCTACATTTTGTGTCTGGCTTCGTTCCCTATGAATAGATTCAACATTCAATCTCTCCTTGCTGGTTCTTCCACATATTTACAGAAACATATCTCTTCAAACAAACGGACACACACGTGTGCCACACAAATAACGAAACGCAGTGATATAGAATCAATTAGTCATATACAAAGAAGTCAAAAGGCTGTGCGATTATTTGAGCGAAAGTGAAAGAGGGAGAGAGAGAGAGCTGTCTGGTGCTTATTTAACCCGAGGGTCCTCAAAACTGAGGCGCAGGCCGAGATTGAGATGGAAAGTCGTTAACTGATATTCTCCGTCATTAGGAATCGAATTCCCACTTTTGGCGTCACATCGCATCACAAAAAATACATCCAAACGTACGGTTAACCAACACCCCTCAGAAAAACGCGAACAAATGCACACATACACCAGGGGCACATGCACCTCCCGCCACACACACTGGCAGAAACATACACATCTAAAAAAACAGTGACATAGATTCATCCTCTATTGCAGAAACACAGTCGTATGTTTATATACTCAGACACACATGAGCAAACATTTTCATTCAACAGAGGCTGGTTTAGCTAACTGGGCTAAATCGCTGACTTTTAAAGCAGACCAATCAGGCAAGCAGCATGGTTCGATTCCCGTAACAGCATCCCCGGACAGGCGCCGGAATGTGGCAAGTAGGGGCTTTTTACAGTAACTTAATTGAAGCCTATTCGTGGCAATAAGCGTTATTCATTTCTGTAAAAGACACGCAATCACAACACACACGCACACTGATACGAAACTTGGGAGTGCACGTTCCATGAGTTCCAGCATTACAAGGTTGCAACACAATTGAACTTGGCTATTAATTCTTTGAAAATGTCCAATGTTTCCAGTCTTTGGCTGTCCAATAGCAACAATCTGCATGTTTGCAACTTTTAACACTTTTTTTAAACAATATCAATGGCCAGAAGTAATAGGCAGAACATACAACGTTTTGAATGTTATCTAATTACGATCACTCTCACCCACTCCTTAAATGGCACACTCTCTGCAGACACAAGACAAAGAAGCACATCTGGAAAACAGGATGCAAATAAAATAATACGTAAAGTAAAAGGATACAAGTCTCCGCATCAGATGGACGTCTGCCTGCATCTACCTTCATTCTCAGCCGTGTGGATGAAGTCTTTGTTTTCAGCGTGTAATGATCTTTCACTGAATGACAGGATCGAAAGACTTACCTGTAGATCCAGAAACGCCAGGCAGGAAACGTTTTTGGAGAAATAGGGAGAGGGAGGCATTGACTCATCGAAGTATGTGGCACAGAAACGGCCTGTCTGCCTTTCACGTCTGCATCAGAGAAAAACGACCTGCACAACTATTCTAATCTCATAAATCAGCAGTCCACCAGTAGCCCAGCCATCGCTGGCATCACAAATGCCATATCAAAATATGTTTTCAATGTTATCACTCGCACGACACGCTGGATGAAAGGATTTGTCCTTACATCCACGAAAAGGTTCATGCCCGAACCTTATATCAATGCCCCACCGTCATTGGTCCAGTCATCAAGGAGAACGTTTATTTTATTTTTATCTATCTATGCCAATCATAACTGTATACATCAAAATCATGTATGCTCAATCTTCTCTACTCCAAGGAAAACAACCCTAGTCTATCCAATCTCTCATAATAGCTAAAACATCACATCCCTGTCAACAAACATGTGAATCTCCTCTGTGCCCTTTCACCTCCACATCCCTTCAACAATGCGGTTTCCAGAACAGCACCCAATACGCTTGCTGAGGCCAAAGCACATATTTCCAGCGTAACCTCTCTGCTTTCAAACTCTATCCCTCGCCAAATCATGGCAAATAAGTCATATGCCTTCCTAACCATAGTAGTCAACTGCTCTGCTACCTTAACGGACTGTTGGAACTGTGCACCAACCACTGTGATACTCGGTACTGCCTCTCAGGGTTTTACTATTTATCATGCATTCCCTTGTCTGTTATTCCTGCCGAAATTCATCACTTCGCAGTTGAATTCCATTGATCATTGATCATCCGATCTGACCCGCTCGTCGATAACCGACCTGCCTTACGTCAGTGGTAGGGAAATTACTGGCGAGAAGTCTTCGAGACAAGATCTACTCCCATTTGGAAGCAAATGGACCTATTAGCGAGAGGCCGCACGGATCTGTGAAGGGGAATTCGTGTCACTAACTTGATAGAGTTTTTCGAAGAGCTTACAAAGATTTTTTTTTTTGAAATAATTTTTATTCATGTTTTCAACAACAAATTTTATCACAACAGAGAAAGACAGTAACCCCTCCCCGCCAATATAAAACAACAAATTACCAAGAAAAATAAATAAGCATAAAACCATGAGTACAAACCCCCATAACGAACCCAGAGCCCTCCCCCACCCTCGGGTTGTTGCTGAAGTTTTTTTTTTATATAAATTTTTTGATTGGAATTTTGGCTGTCTCCCCCCCCCCCCCCCCCGTGGTTCTCCCCTCACCCCTCAGGCTTAGCGTCCCACCCTCCCCCCTCCCAGTCCATCTTCCCTCTCCATGCCCCGGCTACCTTCCCCCGATTCCCGAACATTTTCCACTGATTCTTGGCCACCCGGCTATTCTTCCTCTTGTTCGTTGGCCACAAATAGGTCCCGGAACAGTTGCGTGAATGGCTACCACGTTCTGTGGAAGCTGTCGTCTGACCTTCGGATGGCGAATTTAATATTCTCCATTTGGAGAGATTCCGAGAAGTCGTTCAGCTAGTCTGCAGCTCCGTGTAGTGCTGCTGACCGCCAGCCAAACAGGATTCTACAGCGGCCGATCAGGGAGGCAAAGGCAAGGGCTGCCGCCCTCCTCCCCAGGAATAGATCTGGCTGTTACGAGACCCAGAAGACCGGCACTTTCGGTCATGGCTCCACCCTCACCCCCACCACGGCCTTTGCTACCAGTCAAAGAACAAAGAACAAAGACAATTACAGCACAGGAACAGACCCTTCGGTCCACCCAGCTTGCGCCAATCCAGAACCTTTATCTAAACCTGTCTCCTATTTTACAAAAGAACAAAGTCGATCATACATGTCGCAACAGTTCCCTTTATCTAGGAGACAAAGATAATTGATGCAGGTAAGGCAGTGGGTGTTGCCAAATGGACTTCAGTACGGCCTTTGACAATGTCCCTCATGGCAGACTTGTGCAAAAGGTGAAGTCACACGGGATCAGAGGTGAGCTCGCAAGATGGATGCAGAACTGGCTTGGTGATAGAAGGCAGAGAGTAACAATGGAAGGGTGCTTTTCTAATTGGAGGGCTGTGATTCGTGGTGTTCTGCTGGGATCAGTGCTCGGACCTTTGCGGTTCGAAGTACATGTAAATGATTTGGAGGAAAATGTTACTGGTCCGGTTCGTACGTTTGCAGACGACACAATGTTTGGCGGAATTGCGGATACGGTTCAAGACTGTAAGAGGATATTATCAGGATTCAGATCGTTTGGAGAATTGGCCAGAAAAATGGCACACTCCATGCAAATGTGAGGTAATGCCTATTGGAAGGTCTAATGCAGGTAAGGAATGTATAGTGAATGGTAGAACCCTCGTCTTGACAGTCAGAGATATCTTGGTGCACAGGTCCACAGGTCCCTGAAAGTGGCAACACCGGTGGAGAAGGTAGTCGATAAGGCATATGGCATGATTGCCTTCATTGGCCGGGGCATTTAGTACCAGAATTGGCAAGTCATGTTGCAGCTGTTTAGAACCTTAGTACGGCCACACCTGGAGTTTAATGTTCAATTCTGGTCGCCTCACTACCAGAAGGATGTGGAGTCTTTAGAGACGGTTCAGAACAGATTTACCAGAATGTTGTCTGGTATGGAGGGCATTAGCTATGAGGAGAAGTTGTATCAACTCGGTTTGTTCTAACTGGATCGATGGAGTTTGAGGGGCGACCTGATAGAGGTCGACAAAATTATGAGGGGCATAGACAGATTGGATAGTCAGAGGCATTTCCCCAGGGCTGAGGGGTCAAGTCCGAGGGGGCATAGTTTTAAGGTGCGTGGGGCAATGTTTAGAGGAGATATACGAGGCAAGTTTCTTTCATAGAGGGTAGTGGGTGCCTGTAACTCGCTGTGGGAGTAGGTTGTGGAAGCATTGACGATAGTGACATTTGAGGGGCATCTTGACAAATACATGAATAGGATGGGAATAGAAGGGTACGGACACAGGCAGTGTAGATTATTTTTGTTTCGACGGGCAGCACGGTCGGCACGAGCTTGGTGGGACGAAAAGCCTGTTCCTGTGATGTGTTTTTCTTTGTTCTTTGTAATCTGGCTCTATCGTCACTACTTACCACCCCACTAATGTTTGTGTCATTTGCGAACATGTTCAAGTCCCAATCATTTTATAAACCATTTGAATTTTATAAACCACTTGGTTATCAATGCATACCCCTCATCAACACAACTGGTTACCTCTTCACAAATGCAATGAATTTGGGCAGAAATGAGATTCCCTTACAAAAACCAAGCTGTCTCTTCTTCATTAATCCATGCAAGTGATATTACTAGGAGACTCAATGTCAGGGCAAATAAAGGAGTTTTTCTGGCCGCAAACTCGATTCCAGAATGGTGTGTTTCCTCCCTGGTGCCATGTCCTGGATTTCTCTGAACGGCTGCAGCGCCCCCCAAAACAGGAGGGTAAACAGACATGCAATTTACCACATTGGTACTATTGATATATGCAGGAACAGACAGGATGTCCTGCAAAGATAAGAGTTCCGTTGGGAGCTAAATAGCATTGTGCTCGTTATCTCTGGATTACTCCCCATGCCACGTGCTCGTGAGGCTTGGGGCAAGGAGATAGTTCAGTTGGATTTATGGCTGAATAACTGATGAAGAATGGAGGCCTTTACATGTTACGATCATTTAGATGTTTGGAGGGAAATGCAGGACCTTTTCAGAAAGAACGGTTTACACCTGAACGTAAGTCAGAGAAATATACTGGGAGGGAGGTTTTCTTGTGCTGTTCGGCAGGCTTTAATGTAGTGTGACAGGGTGCTGGGAAATTAAACAGCCGGGCAGTAATTGTAGAGACGGGAAAAAAGTGAGACTGAGATTAACATAATGAAACTTAAAAACAGAAAGAGGGAAGCCGCACGCCTCAGTGCGGCTGGAGTGCATTTTCCATAATTCAAGAAATATGACATGGAAGACAAATTAACTAAGAGCCTGGATTACCGCATGGAAGACTAATGCAATTACAATTACGGAGACGAGGGTCGGGATTCTCTGTTTCCCGATGCCGATCAGGTAATCGGTGATCGGGTGGAGAATGGTCCCTGACAGACAAATCGGGGCCGGCACCATTTGACGGCGGTAAACAATGCTCTGCTCCCTTTGAAATGGCGTCATCGAGTTGCACGCCGTTGCGTCGGTGCGTTATCAGAAGGCTCTCCCACGATGCACGATGTTGAGGGGATAGGCTCTCTGGGGGCGGCCTCTGAGATCGCGGTTGGCGGGTCGGTTCGGCACATGGCCGGCTCCACTTTGTACGGCAGTACCTGCAGGGACTGAGCCACACTGGCCGCATTCGGCTGGGGTTTAGGGACATTAACCGAGCTCCGTTCTGATCCCATCATTAGTTCAGGAATCGTTGAGGCTTTGTCGCCGATTCTGGCATCATAAAATGCCTGAAAATATCGATTCGAGCCGTCATCTAACCTCTAAAACGGAAAATCCACCCCATGGTTAAAGGAAGGACAGGACTGGCAGCTTAACGGAACAGAAGGTGATAGAATATAGGTGGGGGAGTTACCATGCTGATTCGTGTTATGGGCCAGGGTTCAGAGAAGCCTAAACTGTATCATGCAGTTCATCAGACCCACAACTTTTAAGAGAACGTGGTCTTGAGATCACACGTGTCTGCCTTACAGGTGCAGTGCAACAGGGAGCTAAAACAACTTTGAAATTAAAGCAATGTTTATTTATATAACTAGTTAACACTTTCACAGTAAACATCTCTGCAACTATCAACACCAATAAATCCCCCAAATAATACAGTACTCTATGAATAACTCTTAATCTTTCCTTCCAACATCCATAACACACAAAGGGAACCTTTTGACAGAAATACATCAGGTTTAACTTCAGTCCAAAAACAGGTCACCAAAGTATCTGGAGACAGTCCTTCGAGTGCGGAGAGAGAAACTAATACACCTTCTTGCTGTGACTATAGCTATCCAACTCTCAAAACGAAACTAAAACACAAAATGTAGCAGAAAATCGAAAGCGAAAGTAAAACAAGACAAAAACCCAGCTCTACCCACTCTCTGACATCACTGACATCACTGACAAACAACCATTTCTTAAAGGTACATCCACTAAGGCTATTTTCCAAACACAATTTTTTTAAAGGTGCTCTGACATGACATTAGGGAGTAGAGCTCAGCTGTGCTTTTAGATCATAGAATTTACAGTGCAGAAGGAGCCCATCGAGTCTGCACTGGGACTACCCAAGGTCAACACCTCCACTCTATCCCCATAACCCAGTAACCCCACTCAACAATATGGGCAATTTATCATGGCCAATCCACCTAACCTGCACATGTTTGGACTGTGGGAGGAAACCGGAGCACCCGGAGGAAACCCACGCACACATGGGGAGGATGTTCAGACTCCGCACAGACAGTGACCCAAGCCGGAATCGAACCTGGGACTCAGGAGCTGTGAAGCCATTGTACTGTCCACAATGCTACCGTGCTGCCCATGTTGATGGAGGAAATATTTGAGGGATATTGTAATGAGGCATAATATGTGGAGATCAGGAAAAATATGGGTGAAATTACAATGTTGGGAGAGTACTAGATCCCGCAGGAGACAGGAGCAGTTGTGTAGTCTGATATGGAAAGGGTGTGTAAAAGCAGGCTTTTTGGTCTGTGACCTTAACGGTTCCCGTATTGACTGGGTTCTTTTATTGACAGGTGGTCGGTTGGAGGGCTTTTTTGTTATAATCTGTTGACTCTCCAACCAGGGGAGTGGGCATATCAGACTTGATATTGGTGTAAGAGCCAAGCTGGTGATTGCTGTTTAAGTGGTGGAGTATTTTGCACTCTGTCATGGATAAGGACAAGAGAGGTCCAAGGCGAAGGATAGCTTACTTGGGTAAGGGCCATGAACAGGACAGGCATATCCCCCAAAAAATGAAGATAGAAATATCAGAATTCAGGAAAGATGGATGACAAGGGAAATTGTAAGCTTAGCCGAAAGGAAAAGGGTAGTAAAAGATAGGCTGAGACATCTAAAAACTGTTGAAGCCCATGAGGAATACAGCGACAGCAGGAATTATCTTAAACGTGTAATTAGAAGGGCCCAAATGGGCCATGACATGTCTTTAGAAAATATGGTAATGAATAATGCCAAACCTTTGTATGCATATATTAGGAGCTAGATGGTAGCAAAGAAGGCATAGGCCCACTCAATAAAGAGAACCACAAGAACAGGGTGAGATCCTGAATAAGTACTTCCTATCGGTATTCACCAGGGAGAAGGACCTGCCGGATGCTGAGGTCAGGGATAGGTGTGTGAACAATCTGGAGAACATCAACAGATCAAAGTATGAACTGTGGATTATCATAAATTGCATTAAGGTAGACAAGTCCGACGGGCCTGTTGGGATATTTCCCGGCTTAATCCGGGAGGGAAAGGGAGAAATTGCTGGGGCCTTAACAGATACTTTCACATCTTATTTAACCACAGACGAGTTTCCACAGGACTTGAGAATAGCCAAAGTTATTTGCTTATTTAAGAAAGGAAGCAGGGATAATCCCAACACAATATACACCGGTCAGCCTGACATCAGTGGCGGGGAAGTTTTGGAAAAGATATCGACGGACAGTATTTTTGGACATTTGGATAAAAATTGACTAGTTTGTGACAGGCAACATGTTTTTGTGTGCGGGGGGGGAGGGGGGGGGGTGGAGTCATGTCTCACCAACTTGATTGCGTTTTTTAAAGAGCTGAAAAAGGAAATCAATGAGAGAAGAGCTGTGCATATATTTGGTTCTGTATTTGGACATATCAATAAGGTATTTGACATCGCCCCACAAGGCAGACTGGTACAAAAATTAAATTCACGTGAGTTTCGGCGTGGGCTGGCTCGATGGATACATGACTGGTTTGGTTAGAAAAGGCTGAAATTAGCGGTGCAAGAGTGTTTTTTTTCAGAATGGTGATCTGCAGCTCGTGGTGTTCCGCAAGTATGATCATGGGAACTATATTGTTTGGAGTATATATTAATGATTTGGAGGAAAATGTGGCGTGTCTCATTGGTAAGATTGCGGATGACACGAAGATTTGCAGAGTTGCAGATAGTGACGAGGATAATCAGAGGATATAACAGGATATAGATAGATTGGGGACTTGGCACAGGAATGGTAGATGGAGTTGAACTCCGAAAACGGCGGGGTAATGCATTTTGGACGATCAGAAGTAGATATCGATTACACTGTAAGTGGCATAACCCTTCGCAACATTAACACATATAAAAATGAAATGAAATGAAAATGGCTTATTGTCACGAGTAGGCTTCAATTAAGTTACTGTGAAAAGCCCCTAGTTGCCACATTCCGGCTCCTGTCCGGGGAGGCTGGTACGGGAATCGAACCGTGCTGCTTTTGTGGTAGGCAAGGACAGAAATAGCAAGGCACAGACAATACTTTTCAATTTCTCTCTGGCCACAGGATATGTGCAAGAGCAGTGGTGTACAGCCAATCTGGTACCATTGTTCAAAAAGTCAGAATGGGATGTAAGGCCGTTTTGGTTTGCTTTAAAAGCCAGCGATTTAGCTGAGTGAGCTAAACCAGCCCCTTGAACCTGTGTTTCCTTGTAATTAACACGTCCACCCTTGATATCGAGGGATCTTGTCGTGCAGATGCATTTTCCGAAAAAATGGCATCACAGGCGGCAAATGTGATGAAGACGGCAAATGACATGCTTGTCTTCATCAACCGGAGCATTGAGTACAGGGGTTGGGAAAGCATGTTGCCGCCATATAAAGCCTTGGTTAGGAAGCATTGGGAGTATTGGGAGCAGTTCTCCTCACCACATTGCCAGAAGGAAGTGGAGTCTTTGGAGAAGTGCAGAGAAGGTTCACGAGAATGAAGACTGGTTTCGAGCGTATTGGCTATGAGGAGAGGTTGAAACAACTCGGATTGTTTTCACTGTAAAGACGGAGGCTGAGGGGTGACGTGATAGTGGTGTGCAAAATTATGTGAGGCACAGACACGGTGGACAATCAGAGGCTTTATTCAAGGGTGGACGTGTTAATTACAAGGAAACACAGGTTCAAGGTGAGACCGGGAGATTTTAAGGGCTATGTGCAGGGTAAGATTTGTTTCCATTCAGAGAGTGGTAGGTACCTGGGACACGCTGTCAGAGTATTTGGTGGAAGCAGGCAGATTAGCAACAATAAGTGCCATCTGGATAGGTGCATGAATGGGGAAGAAATAGAGGGATACGGACCGAGTAACGGCAGAAGACCTTGTTTCAGTTCGGGCCTCATGGTCAGCAGAAGCTTCAGGGGCAGAAAGGCATCTTCCTGTGCTGTACGTTCTTTTTTGCTCTTAGTCTCCCGAATGCCGATTACTTGTGTATTTCTGAACTACTGTCAGTAGTTTTGCTCACAACTGAGTTTAGACTGTTGTCATGCAGTTTCCCAATACATCCCTTTCTGACTTTTTGAACAATGGTACCAGATTGACTGTACACCACTGCTCTTGCACATATCCTGTGGCCAGAGAGAAATTGAAAAGCATTGTCTGTGCCTTGCTATTTCTGCCCTTGTCTACCAGAAAAGCTTGCGATTCCACCAAACCCTGAAGATGTGTCTAATTTTCAGGCTGTCAAACCACAAGGTACCTCACCGTTAATCTATTTCTATTCATCAGAGTCTTCCTCCCTGATTTGTAATCCCATCACGAGTTAACACAGTTGCAAAATATCTATTTTAAACCCAACCTGCATAATCTGTCTGCACACAAATTACCACTGTAGCTCTTCATGGACCCAACTCATTCCCCGATTATCCCTTTACCCGAAATATCCTTGTAAAGCAAGTTAGTTAGTACATTCTGTTAATTTAACTTTCAGTAGTTTTGCATGTGCCTTTTCGCTCCCCTTACTTCCTTTTTAAATTCCAGTTTACACGTTCTTTCCACCTTTCGGGAGTCTGCTATTTTGAATCCTCCATATCTGGCATACGCCTGCCGGTTACCTATTTTCTACGAGCAGATGTTTTATTTCCCTCGATATCCAAGTTTCTCAGGATTTTTTGGTCTCAACGTTTTGCTCGATGTGAAGCCTCAGGCCCTCTGCTCAATGGATTTCCTTCTTGAATACACCCCACTTTTCTGTCACCGATTCACGCAAAACTGTTTGTTCCAAGAAAGGGAGTCCGAGAGAGAGATACAACCGCTCGCATCTTCTGTCTTCATCGAGGCCCTTTTACTCCCTGGGTCCTCTGACAGCACCTAAACTAGCAGGACACAATCTACCTGTCGCTGGACAGGATTGAGTCCTTAGTCAATCCATTGTGCACCAGCCAACCAATCGAACCGAATCCCTTAGAATTCTGGAACGCCATAAAATTCTGAGTTTGCCTGTTCAACATGTAAATCTGCATATCACAGTTCACTAGTTTTCAACTTTCGAGTTTTTCATCTCCTCTGCTGAATTTAACGGAATATCGATAGGACATATCGATGGATCAAAACAACAAAGGCAAATAAAACAAATAGAAAATAAGGAAATCCACATCAATGGCCCTGAGACCATTAACAGGCTCAGACCATGAAGACGGACACACCACAAACATACACACACACCACGCACGTGTATACACACACTCCACGATACATGTCTCTCTCACACACAGACAAAAAGATGTGCACATGCACAAATAAACATCACACAGACATTTCTGTGCAACATCCTGCCACAGGAACAGCGACGTCACAACGCACCCTCCGCCCCCAACACACACTTACTGATATGCACATCTGGTGTGCATGTGTCAACTCATTCGATCCTGTCTTGTGCACATGTGTGTGTGTATTATGCTTTCTATGAATTTTTGCGGAAGTGATGATGAGTGTGTTTGTCTGTGTTGGTGTTTCATATAGATGGTTCAGACTTGTGCACTTGTGTGTTTGATTTTTAAGTTTTGTGTTTGTGTGAGAGTGCATATTTTATTTGTCTGCATTTATGTATGTGACTGTGGGTAAATAAATTATTTAAATACATTGGACTGCACGGTAGCACATTGGTTTGCACAGTTACGTCACTGATCCAGGGTCCGAGGTTCGATCCCCATCTTGGGTTACTGTTTGGGCGGAGACTGCACGTTCTCCCCCTGATTCCGTGGGTTTCCTCCGGGTGCTCCACTTTCCTACCACAGTCCAAACAAGTGTATATTGGTGAATTAGCGAAGCTAAATTGTCTTTAGCGTCCAAAAAAGGTTATGTCGAGTTCCTGGGTTACGGGAATGTGGTGGAGCTGTGCGCTTGGGCGAGGTGCTCTTTCCACGGGCCAGTGAAAACTCGATGGAACGAGTGGCCTGCTTCTGCACTGTAAATTCTGTGAGTCTGTGAGTCTGTGTCATGATTTATTCCCCAGCATGAAGTGTCAATATTAAAACTCAAAGCACTAGAGAGGTGGCACACGTTTTCACAGGAAACCTATTTTATCGATGTCAGTGAAGAAGTCGGAAACGAAATTGTGACAGATCTGGGCTCCTCTCTTTAACCTCCGGATGCACCTTGTAATTCTCGCCTCCCGTTCTCACAAACATTCCCATGGGGCAACCCGACCCAAATGTCCCCAATAATTCTCCAGACTTTCTGATTCAATCGCTTCTTCCTCCAGCAGTATCACCAATTTTGTTATACAACATAGAACAGAGAGAATTACAGCGCAGTACAGGCCCCATTTGCCCTCGATGTTGCACAGACCTGTGAAACACTCTAAAGCTCATCTACGCTATTCCCTTAACATCCATATGTTTATCCAATGACCATTCAAATTCCCTTTATGTTGGGGAATACACTATTGTTGGAGGCAGAGCATTCCACTCCCTTCCTACTCTCTGAGTAAAGAACCTACCTTTGCCATCTGTCCTACATATATCTCCCCTCAATTTCAGCTATGACCCCTTGTGCGAGACATCACCATCCGAGGAAAAGGCAATCACTGACCAACCTACCTAATCATCTGATCATCTTGTATCCCTCAATTATGCCACCTCTTAATCGTCTTCTCTCCAACGAAAACAGCCTCAAGCCTTCCATCATAGGATCTTTCCTCCACACAATTCAACAACCTGGTAAATCTCCTCTGTACCCTTTGCAATGCTTCCACATCCTTCCTATAATGTGGTGACCAGAACTGCACGCAATACTCCAAATGCGGCGCACCAGAGTTCTGTAGAACTGCAACATGACCTCATGGCTCCGAAACTCAATCCCTCTACCAATAAAAGCTAACACACCGGATGCCTTCTTAACAACCCTCTCAACATGGGTGGCAACATTCAGGGGTCCATGTACATGGACACCGAGATATCTCTGCTCATCCACACTACCAAACATCTTACCATTAGCCCAGTAGTCTGCCTTCCTGTTGTTCCTTCCAAAATGAATCGTCTCAAACTTTTCTGCAATGAACTCCATTTGCCACCTGTCAGCCCAGCTCTGTAGCTTATCTATGTCTGTCTGTGAAGTGCAACTTCATTCCGCACTGTCTACAACTCCACCGACTTTAGTGTGATCTGCAAATTTACTCACCCATCCTTCGACGCCCTCCTCTATGTTATTTATAAAAATGACAAACAGCAGTGGCCCCAAACCAAATCCTTGTGGTACACCACGAGTAACTGGACTCCAGGTTGAACATTTCCAATTAACTATCACCATTTGTCTTCTCCCAGCTAGCCAATATCTGATCCAAACTGCTAAATCACCCTGCCTCTGTATTTTCTTCAATAGCCTACTGTGTGGAAACGTATCAAACGCTTTACTAAAGTCCATATACACGACATCAAGTGTTTTACCCTCGTCCTCCTGTTTGGTCACCTCAAAGAAATCGAGAAGGCTTGTGAGGCACGAGAACCCTTCACAAAACCGTGTTGTCCAGCTCTAATCGAATTATTCATTTCCATATGATGATACAACTTATCTCTTATAAACCTTTGAAAGACTTTGCCCACAACAGAAGAAAGGCTCACTGGTCTACATTTACTGGGGTTGTCTCTACTCTCCTTCCTGAACAAGGGGACATCATCTGTTATCCTCCAGTTTTCTGGCACTATTCATGTAGACAATGATGACATAAAGATCAAAACGAAAGGCTCAGCAATCTCCTACGTAGCTTCCCAGAGAATCCTAGCATAAATCCCATCAGGCCCACGGGACTAATCTAGTTTCACACTTGCCTGAATTGCTAACACCTTCCCCTTATGAACTTCTAGCACTTCTCGTCTAGTAGCCTGTCTCTCAGTATTCTCCCCGACAATGGTGTCTTTTTCCTGTGTGAATACAGACGAAAAATATTCATTTTGCACCTCTCCTATCTCCTTGGACTCCACGCACAACTTCCCACTACTGTTCTTGACTGGCCATACTCATCCCCGAGTCATTTTATTTATTCCTGACAGATCTACAGATAGCCTGAGGGTTAGACTTGATCCTACCTGCCAAATACTTCTCATCTCCACTCCTGGCTCTTCTTAGCTCTTACTTTATGTCCTTCCTTGCTAGCATGTAACTCTCGAGCACCCTAACTGAACCTTCACGTCTCATCTTTACAGAAGACTCCTTCTTCCTCTTGACAAGTGATTCAGCTACTTTAGTAAACCACGGTTCCCTCGCTCGACCAATTCCTCCCTGCCTGACATGTAAATACTTTTCAAGGACACGCAGTAGTTGCTCCTTACAGAAGGTCTATATTTCAATTTTGCCCATCCCCTGCAGTTTCCCTCCCCATCCGTCGCATCCTAAGTCTTGCCTCATTGCATCATATTTGCCTATCCCCAGCTATAACTCTTGTCCTACGGTATAAACCAATCCCTTTCCATCACTATGGTAAACGTAATGGAATTGTGGTCACTATCACCAAAGTGCTCAACTTCATCCAAGTCTAAAACCTGTCCTGGCTCATTACCCAGTACCAAATCCAGTACGGCCTCGGTACTCGTTGGCCTATCTACATAATGTGTCAGGAACCCCTCCTGCACACATTGGGCATAAACGGACCCATCCGAATGTACTCGAGCTCTAGCGTTTCCAGTAAATATTTGGAAAGTTGAAGTCCCCCATAGCAACTAACTTGTTACTTTCGCCCCTTTCCTGAATCATCTTTGCAATCCGTTCCTCTACATCTCTGGAACTTTGCGGAGGCCCATAGAAAACTCGTAACAGTGTGTCCTATCCTTTCCTGTTTCTAACCTCAGCCCATACTACCTCAGTAGACGGTTCCTCATCAAACGCCCTTTCTGGCACCGTAATATTGTCCTTGACTAGCAATGCCACCCGCCCCCTCTTTTACCACATTCCCTGACCTTACTGAAATATCTAAACCCCCGCACCTGCAATAACCATTCCTTCCCTGCTCTATCCATGTCTCCGAAATGGCCACAACATCGAAGTCCCAGGTACCAAGTTCATCCACCTTGTTCCGGATGGTCCTGGCATTGAAGTAGACAGACTTTAAACCACCTTCCTGCCTGCCGGTACACTCCTGCAACTCAGAAACATTATTCATGACCTCACTACTCATAACCTCCTGTATACTAGAGCTACAAGTCAGGTTCCCAATGCCTTGCTGAACTAGTTTAAACCCTCCCGAAGAGCATTTGCAAAGTCCGCCCCCACCAGGTCCACCTCTGGACCACGTGTTCCTTCTTTCAGGTTCAATTATCTCAGTATGTCACAGGTTTTTGGAGCAAATATGAACACCGGGTTCATAAAACAGGTAACTTGTTTCTCATAATCATATCCAATTTGATTGTTTATTTTCCTTCCTTACAGCGAGCTTACTCACAATTGTGGTTCTTATGCGCCACAACTGTGGTCTCTCAAAATGTGTCACTCGATACCTGGTGGCTATGGCAGTTTCAGATCTACTGGTCATCATTCTTGACATGATAATGAGACACATTCCCATTGTTTATAAGCAATCATTTTATTTCCTGCTGTCCATCCCCGTGTGTAATATCCACGCCGTCCTGCTTTATGCAGCCGCTGACTGTTCTGTCTGGTTCACCGTCACTTTCACCTTTGATCGATTTGTGGCCATTTCCTGCACGCAGCTGAAAATTAGATATTGCAGCGAGAAAACGGCGGCTGTGGTTCTGGGGACAATAACTGTGCTGAGCTGTTTAAAGAACATTATCTGGTATTTTATATATTCAGGTACATATGGCCTGTGGAACTTCCCGGCTTTTTGTCAGCTCAGTGTCGATGCTGATGTGTCAGAGGTCTGGGTAGCAATTGAGTTAATTCACTACCTCGTAACCCCGGCTGTTCCATTTGTCGTGATTTTACTCCTCAATGTTTGCACCATCAGGTCCATTTTAATAAGCAGCAGAGCACGAAGGCGCCTCAGGGCTCACAGCAGTGGGGAGAGCCCCAGAGACCCTGAGATGGAGAGTCGAAGGAAATCTATAATTTTATTGTTTATTCTCTCGGCCAATTTCATCCTCTTGTGGTCAGTTTTAATGGTTACTTCTATATGGACCCGGCTTTATGCTTTGTATAGCATTGGTCATTTACATGATTATGTTCAGGAAGTGGGCTTTATGCTCCAGTTCTTCAGCTGTTGCACAAACACCGTAATTTATGCCGTCACACAGAAGCAGTTCCGACACCAGTTGAAGAATGTGCTGAAATTCCCCTTCATTCCAATTCGTCAACTCATTAAACGCTAAGAGGATTATGAAGCCACAAAACATCGCGTTCAAGCCACCGACCGTAACATTGTCCAGCACCAACCGTGCTCCTACTGATTGGACAAAATAAATTCATGCTGGAAGCTCTGCACTCAACTTGTTGCTGCATCTCCATTGCGAACTTGGACAAAGATTGGCCACAATTACTTCAAAACGCTATTCTTTTCTCCCATTATTCAAGCAAGCTGCCCATGGGGTATTTTCCCACAGAAATCGCATTATAATATCTGCCCTGTAATTGGTTGGGTTGTTCGCTGCTTTTCACAGAAATACCCACTTGCTCCAATTGGCTGTCGGTATTTGAGTCATCCACCTTCCTTCCACTGACTGCACACGTATTCATGATGCAGACGCAGGGACAGAAGGATGTGAGGGGGCAGATGAAACGGGGTAAGATAATTGGGGTCACGGGGATGCACATGAAGTCAGCGTTCAGCAGCTCTTCCCAGGTGCCAGGGATCAAATGGGAAAGGATTGGGAGTAAAATTCGGATCAGGATGGCTGAGAGACAGGGAAAACGATATGACACATAGAGATTATAAGACATGAAGTGCACAGAGAAGTAAATAAAAACAAAGTGAATGGCAAATGTAAGGTCAGGACCGTAGAGACATAGAGATTTGGAAACAGTGATAGATAGGGAGATAGACCGATCGAGGGAGACACAATGAGAGGGAGGTACATAATCGGTGGCGTATGTAGAGAAGGAAATAGATAGCAAGACAGAGAGAGAGAGGCTGAGACAGGTAGAAAGACAGAGAGAGAGAGCGAGATTGAGGAGAGGGAACGAGGGAGAAATATGGTGAGAGGGCAACAGCGGGAGAGAGAGAGAGGATGGGCGAGAGATTAACAGAAAAAGAGAAAAACAGATAAGGAGGGATAGACACAGAGAAATACATGAACGTTAATCAGACGGAGAGGCACCGCTGGATGTGTAGACATGGAAATTGGCAGATAGAGGAGAGAGGGACAGAAACAGAGTAAGAGACGCACTGCGAAAAAATCAGAGCAACACAGACAACGACAGAGAAGGCGAGATAGAAACAGAGAAACCAATATCGAGACGGAGATAGTGAATCAAAGTGGGGCAGAGAGTCAGACAGACAGATTGAGAGAAAACATTATGGAGAGGCAGGTAGTACAGACATTGAGACAGCAAGAGAGAGACAAATGGGCATTGACCGAGATAGAGATGGATCAGTGGTCAGGGAGCGAAATTCAGAGCAAATTAGTGTGTGTGAGAGTGAGACAGAGAGAGAGTCAGAGAGGGAGAGAGAGAACAAATGGTAAATAGACGAAGATGGGCATGTTAACAGGGCACGAGAGAAACCAAAAGAGCGACAAAATGGAAAGAAAATCAAAACCGAGATACATAGGCAGAGACAGTCAGAGAGCGAGAGAAAGGGAGAGACAGGATCGACAGACAAAGATACATTAGGAGAGAAACAGAAACTGAGAATTGTAGACCTAGAAAAAGGCAATGTGACTACGAGAGGGAGATTAGCAGACACAGAGAGATATAGAAACAGAGAGAGACGCTTCGGGCGAGACAGGGAGAGATAAATGTAGATAGGGATCCCAGGAATGGTAGGCCTAACATACGATGAACGTCTGAGGATCGTGGGATTATATTCATTGGAGTTTAGGAGGTTGAGGGGATATCTAATAGAAACTTACAAGATAATGAATGGCTTGGATAGGATGGACGTAGGGAAGTTGTTTCCATTAGCAGGGGAGACTAGGACGCGGGGGCACAGCCTTAGAATAAAAGGGAGTCACTTTAGAACAGAGATGAGGAGAAATTTCTTCAGCCAGAGAGTGGTAGGTCTGTGGAATTCATTGCCACAGAGGGCGGTGGAGGCCGGGACGTTGAGTGTCTTTAAGACAGAAATTGATAAATTGTTGATTTCTCGAGGAATTAAGGGCTATGGGGAGATGGCGGGTAAATGGAGTTGAAATCAACCATCATTGAATGGTGGAGTGGACTCGATGGGCCGAATGGCCCATGTCTTATGGTCCTATGTCTTATGGTCTTATGGTATGATAAATTAGAGAGAGAGAGGTAAATAGCGGGAGAGAGAAGGAGGGGGCAGAGACGCAGTGAAAGTGACAGAGGGAGATTATCTGAGAGAAAGAGAGAAACAATGAGAGGGTGAGACACAGAGAGAGGGATAGGCAGTTGCATCATGGGAGAAACAGGGAGAGCTATAGACAGACAGAGAAAAACATGTCAAATACAGCCATGCATAAATTAAGGGGCTTTTCACAGTAACTTCATTGAAGCCTACTTGTGACAATAAGCGATTTTCATTTAATTTCATATAGAGAAAGAGTGTGAAAGACTCCAAGATAAGAAGGGACAGAGTGAGAGAGAGAGAGGCAGACAGAGGGTGACACACAGAGATACTGCCAGAATGACAGTCGAGAAGTCCGACGGAATTCATGAATGCGCGGGGTACTGCACCAACCAGCGCCGCCACATCGGGCCGGGGTCGTGCTGCTGGACGGGGCGGGGAACTTTCTGCGACGTCTGGTGGGACTGATGGAGGGTGTCCAGGGGGCACTATGTGGAAGATCGGGTCCCCGCACAGGACGCGCCATGTTGTACAGCGCCACTGCTGCAGGTTGTTCCCGTGCGTATGCGGGGCCACAGGTCTGGGAATGCTCTGGACGCTAACGTCGTGGAGGCCGGTTTTTATTCGCGGTGCAGCTGCCTGTTCGTCGCCGGTAGTGACATCAGTGAGGGAGCGGTGCCGATTTTGTCCATGTAAAGCTTCACAGTTCTTCCGCACAGCCGCAGAATCGAAGATCTGGTGCAGAGATTGTGGAAACCAGGGAGAGAAACGTGGTGAGAGAGATTAAATGAATGAGAGAGATGGGCAGAGGGAAAGAGAGAGGCAGGTGCGGACAAAGGGACAACATTTTAAGAGAGAGACGGTCACAGAGCGAGAGGCCGGCAGAGATAAATGGGGATCGGCGGAGAGAAGGAGACAGTGAGAGACGGAATATGTGAGAGATTCAATGGGTGAGATCTTGTTCGTGAGATATATTGATATAGACAGAGAGAACGGAGAGGGAGTAAGCAATGCAGGCAGAAGATAGTGACAGATTGGGCGGACCGATAGCGGGAGAGCGGGACAGACTGAAAGGGGCAGAAATACAGAGATAACAAGGGAGAAAGATACACACAGACAGAGACTGGATGATCAAAAAGATGGAGAATGACAAAGGGAGCAATTTTCCCAACGGATTGCGCCCAAATTTGACTCACAGATGAGGCTCTAATCAGAGCCGGACTGAGGCAAAACGTTGCGCGAGCCACGGGACTCACAGCTCCCGGCGCGATCTGGCTCACGTCCTCGCTGACCCTGACAAAGACAATGATGCTTAACTGAGCCATTCGGCTCATTTAAGTACCCCAACGCCGCACTCCCGGCAGCGGGAGCCAACGGCCGTGCAAATAGAACTCAACCGAGCGCCGATTTTGACTTGTTTCCATGAGCAGTGTTGAGGCATCATGGCGCCGCGGTGGCGTGTGCTGGCCATTAGAGCATTCGCTTGGTCGAGGCCAAGGCAAGCAAGTATTCTGAGAATCCTCTGGCACCAAGGTATCCAGTGAAACTATTGAGTGCTTCCACCAGCTAGCCTTACTGTGCCTGGCTCCCGGGTGCGAGGTTGGCACTGACAACTTGTGCACCAACAAGGCCCTCTGACCATCAAGGCGGCGGAGTGAGTTGAAGAGGAGTGATTGTAGTGGAAGTGAAGAGGTTTTATAGGGGCCTCACAAACATTGGGGTTCGCACTGGATCCCGAAAGTGTTGTGGGCCTGAAAAGTGGCTGAAAATGAGGCTCCCTCAGTAACTCCATAGTAGGGGTCCGCAATTGGTTGTGAGGGGGAGGGGAATTCCTTATGCCTAGGGTGGGTAGCACGACCAAAGTGTTGTGAGTGTGCATCACCCTCAAGCTCACTTGGACATTACTTTCAAATCTCCACATGATGTGGCGATGCCGGCGTTGGACAGGGGCGAGCACAGTACGAAGTCTTACAACTTCCGGGTAAATAAACCAGGTTGTTTCAATCACTAGCTTTCGGACCACTGCTCATTCATCAGGTGAATCACCGGATGCCAGGCAATGACCCCTGGATGCTACATAGCCCACCCACCCAAGGGATAACACATGGGTTGCAAAAGTGCTTCGTTATCTACGATTGCCCATTTCCTGTTCTGGCCAGATGCCTCAGCTGCTGGTGGGGGATACGGGTGGTCCGAAAAAGACGGGCAAGATCAAAGGTTGCCCCCGGAACGGGCGCACACTATCCAGGGTTTTTCATGCTTGAACACCGAGCGGTTAACTTCACATATCTTTAACCTGTGATTAAATCTATCTTCATTCGCACCGTCTGGACCTGTAAAAACGTAACTACCTGGAATGGTTCGTATTCAAAGTATCATCTTGCATCATTGGCTTTGTGTATATAAGATGTGTTTGCCCAACGTCCCTCTTCACTGACCTGATGAAGGAGCAGCGTTCCGAAAACTCGTGATTCCAAATTAACATGTGGACTTTAATCTGATATTCTTGAATTCTTACTGCGGCTCACCAATCAGCAGAGTTAGAGTGTAATTAATGAATAGTACAAACTTAATATACATTCTTTACTCTGTTCACTCGGCACAGTAAGTGTATAGCTAATGTGCAATTCCAGAGTAGGTGAAATAAGGCTTGGGCTGGATTCTCCGGTCCCCCAGCCATACCTTTCTTAGTGACTCACCATTGGCAGGAAGCGGGTTGCATTGTTCCCGTCTCTTTTCAATTGGATTTACAATTGACGCCAAGCAACGCTGCCGGAAACTCCACAGACAGAGATTCGCTGTTGGAGGTAAAAGTGAATCTCGACACATTGTGTGTTCTACCCAAACAAGAGTTAGCGTGTACTTCAGGAACTGCGCAATACGAGAATGGAATATATTTTGACGGATGAACACCACCTCTCTAACCATGTGTTCCTGGGTGGAATGCGACCGCCAGCAGCGGGATTCTCAGTTTACCGCCTCAGGCCAATGAGATTTCTCATTTTGGACATCCTGCGCCTCCAGGAAACCGCGGGCACGGATGAGCTGCCGGCAGAGTTAAGAATCACGGACGCATTGAGAATCCCGCCAGCGGAGAATTCCCCTCATTGCCTCTTCTGTCATTCAGCACAACTAGAAGAACCATTGAGTGAGAATACACCTACCATGTAGAAGGAGACCATACGGTGATCGAATTTGCGCCAGCCCTCTGCATCCTACCTCGGCACTGTCCTCACGCTGCACCATAACCCAACTGACATCTTTGAAACATAAGGGACAATATAGCGTGACTAATTCACCAAACCTGCAAATGATTGGACTGTGGAAGGAAACGGCAGCATCCGGAGGAAATCCACGGAGACACGGGGAGAAAATGCAGTCTCCAGACAACATTCAGCCAAGGCAGTAATTGAACCCATGTCCCTAGCGCTATGAGGGAGCAGCGTAAAACTTTGTTTCATCGTGCTGCTTACGTAAGAGTGTAATTACCGAAGAGTGAGATAAGCACGTTAAACTATCACTGTTTGTTCTGTCCAATCAGACAGTTAGTGCGTAACGAACGAGCTGCGTAATACGCAGATTTTTAAAAACGTGATTTTCCCGTCCCACCAGCACAGTTGCTGTGTATCTAATGAAAAGTATAACAATCAAATAATACAACTATTGTTTTTTTCAGCCCAATGAGTACAGTTCTTGTGTGTCCAATGAAGAGTGCGATAAGAAAATGATATAAATATTATTTGTTCAGTCCAATCAGTCCAGTTACTATGTGTTCGTTATTGATGGGCAGTGCAGTAACTAAATCAAAAAATACAGCTGTTTTCTGTGAAAGAGAATACTTACTGTGTAATTAACGAATCTTCCAATAAATAAAATAAATATATATTGTTTGCCCTATAAATCATCGCAGTTAGTGTTTCATTGATGAGCAGTGCAACAAACATCTGTATATATATACGAATTTTGCCCAGTCAGAACAGTTGAAAATGAAAATCGCTTATTGTCACGAGTAGGCTTCAGTGAAGTTACTGTGAAAAGCCCCTAGTCGCCACATTCCGGCGCCTGTTCGGGAGGTTGTTATCGGAATCGAACCGTGCTGCTGGCCTGCTTGGCCTGCTTTAAAAGCCAGCGATTTAGCCCAGTGAACTAAACCAGCCCCTATGAAGTTAACGAAGTGTAGTAAGGTAACAAGTTACTTATTTTTTATATCCAATCAGCATCGTTACTGCGTAATTATTTTCTTTACATAGTTATTGAGAGTGTAGCGATTTTGAACCACGCTTTCATACATACCATTTTTAATATATCATCGTAGGCATTGCGCTTCCCCTCCCCTTCATCTGAGTATCGAACAAGCCTCCTTCCCATAACTATTTCGTTGCAAAATATTTAGAGTATTTTGCTCATTAACATGCGTAAGCTCCAACAAAGGGAATTGGCAAGATGGGCACACAGGCGTGATATGTTGGGTACCTCAACTCTCCCCTTTCCCCCCGCACTTTGTGCGAACAATGAATTTGTTCGTTCACCGGCCATGTTTGTACCTTTCCGTCTTGGCGCTGGGAGAAAGTGGTCTCCCCGGTCTCCGTGCAGAGTTAATTTTGTCAGTTCTAACCCCGGTTCTGACGTGCGATCCATTCTCTGCTGCCTTTTTTCCGACCCCAGAGGTCTGCCACGGCAATGAGCATCCCCCGCCCCACTTCCCGCTTCGTGCCCTCCCCCTTCTTTCTTCCCTCTTATTCCTTGGTGTTTCTTCAGCCCTTGTGCGCTGCGACCTCGCTCGATTGGAAATTGACTACATGCACGTCCTGCAACAAGTTGCTAAATGACTACTATATTTTCTGGAAGTTCTCGGATGGTGAATCGGATTTTCTCGGGGAGTGAAATTCCGATAGGTCGGACAGCCCATCTACAGCTGAAGGTGACGCTGCTTATCGTCAGCGCAGCATGATTTGTCGAATCACTTTGCTTGCGTTAGTAATCAGGAGTTTAAAAAGAGTCGATCCTGGAACAATGACTCTATGAAGCCACAGTGCTGTCCACTTGTGCTGCCGTGCTGCCCGATATGGCAGATTCGTAATTAATCAAAAATTCGATAATTATGTTAAATAAATATTAATTGTTCCGCCCATCAGCGGTTATTGTGTAATTAATCAAAAGTTAAATAAGAATGTTAAAAAAATATTATTTGCTCTGCCCGGCAGCACAGTTAGTGTCTAATTAATCAACCGCGCAATAGACTGATTGACTAAACATTGTTTTTGTGCCCAGCAGCACAGTTATTGTGTCATTAATCAACAGCTCAATATGCAAAATAAATAAATATTATTTATTCTGTCCAGCAGCACAGTTATTGTGTCATTAATCAACAGTTCAATAAGCAAAATAAATAAATATTAATAATTCTGTCCAGCAGCACAGTTATTGTGTCATTAATCAACAGCTCGATAAGGAAAATAAATCAATATTATTTCTTCTGTCCAGCAGCACAGTTATTGTGTCACTAATCAACAGCTCAATAAGCAAAATAAATCAATATTATTTCTTCTGTCCAGCAGCACAGTTATTGTGTCATTAATCGACATATAAATAAATAGCTTAAATAAATATTATTTGTTCTGTCCAGCAGAACAGTTACTGTGCATTTCATCAACAGATCAATACCGGATTAAATAAATATTATTTGTTCTGTCCAGCAGCACATTTGTTGTGCAATGGATCAACAATGCAATAAGCTGTTTGCATCAGTACGATTTTGTTTTCCTTTTAAATCAGCAGATGAACGAAGAACAGAGAAAAGTACAGCACAGGAACAGGCCCTTCGGCCCTCCAAGCCCGTGCCGAACATGCTGCCTGACAAAACAATAATCTTCGACACTTCCAGGATCCCTCTATTCCCATCCTATTCATGAATTCGTCAAGATGACCCTTAAATGTCATTCTCGTCACTGATTCCACCACCTCCTCCGGCAGCGAGTTCCAGGCACCCACTACGCTTTGTGTAGAAGACTTGCCTCGCACATCTACTCTCAGCCTTGCCTCTCGCACCTTAAACCTATGCCCGTTATAGCATGGTGGCACAGTAGTTAGCATTATTACCAACGGCGCTGAGGACTCGGGTTCGAATCCCGGCTCTGGGTCACTGTCCGTGGGGATTTTGCACATTCTCCACGTGTCTGTGTGGGTTTCGCCCCCACAACCAAAAAGATGTGCCGGATAAGTGGATTGGCCAAGCGAAATTGCCCCTTAATTGGAAAAGAAAATTGAGTGCTATAAATTAAAAAGAAAAACTATGGCCGTCAGTAATAGACCCTTCTACCCTGGGGAAAAACCTCTGACTATCCACTCTGTCTATGCCCCACATAATTATGTAGAACTCTATCAGGTCGTCTCTCCACCTCCGTCGTTCCAGCAAGAACAAACCGAGTATATTCAACCGCTCCTCATAGCGACTGCCCTCCATACCAGGCAACATCTTAGTAAATCTCTTTTGCACCCTTTCTAAGGCCTCCACATCCATCTGGTAGTGTGGCGATTAGAACTGATTACTATACTCCAAGTGTGACTTCACTAAGGTTCTATACAGGTGCAACATGACTTGCCAATTCTTATATTCAATGCCCGGGCCCACGATAACAGCATGCTGTATGCCTTCTTGAGTACGTTCTCCACCTCTGTTGCCCCATTCAGTGACCTGTGGACCTGGACACCTACATGTCTCTAACTTTCAATATAATTGAAGGTTCTTCCATTCAATGTATTTTCCCTCCCTGCATTAGAACTTCCAAAACGCATTACCTCACATTTGTCCGGATTAAACTCCATCTACCATCTCTCCGCCCAGGTCTCCAAACGATCTAAGTACTGCTGTATCCTCTGACAGTCCTCATCACTTTCCGCAATTCCACCAAACGTTGTGTCATCTGCAAACTTACTAACCAGACCAGTTACATTTTCCTTCAAAACATTTATATATAATACGAACAGCAAAAGTCCCAGCACTGATCCTTGTGAAACACAACTAGTTACAGCCCTCCAATTAGAAAACTACCTTTCCATTGCTACTCTCTGCCTTCTATGACCTCGCCAGTTCTGTATCCACCTTGCCAGCTCATCCCTGATCCAGTGTGACGACACCTTTTGTGCCAGTCTACCATGAGAGACCTCGTCAAGGACCTTACTGAAGTCCGTATAGACAACATCCACTGCCCGACCTGCATCAATCATCTTTGTGACCTCTTCGAAAAACTCTATAAAGTTAGTGAGACACGACCTCCCCTTCGGAAAACCATGCTGCCTATCACTAATACATCAATTTGCTCCCAAATGGGTGTAGATCCTGTCTCGAAGAATTCTCTCCAGTACGTTCCCTACTACTGACGTTAGGCTCACCGGCCTGTAGTTCCCTGGATTATCCTTGCTACCCTTCTTAAATAAAGGAAGAACAAACAGAGTTGTTATCTCTGGGTTGTTATCCGTGCTACGTGCTAGCGATGTGAGAAATAAGATGAGAGAGGAGTTGAACACGTGGCTACAGGGATGGTGCAGGAGGGAGGTTTTTGGTTTCATGGATAATTGGGGCTTATTCTGGGGTAGGTGGGACCTCTACAAACAGGATTGTCTTCTCCTGAACCAGAGGGGTACCAATATCCTGGGGGGGAGATTTGCTAGTGTTCTTCGGGGGGGGGGTGGTTTAAACTAAGTCAGTAGGGGGATGGGAACCTAAATTGTAGTCCCAGTGTACAGGATGTTGAGAGTAGTGAGCTCAGGGATAGGGTTAAACGTTCGAAAGAGGACACTGGAAAGCAAGACGCTGGTTTGAAGTGTTCCTACTTCATCGCCAGGAGCATCCGGAATAAGGTGGGTGAGCTTGCAGCATGGGTTGGTACCTGGGACCTCGATGTTGTGGCGATTTCAGAGACATGGGTAGAGCAGGGACAGGAATGGTTGTTGCATGTTCCAGGATTTATATGTTTCTGTTAGAACAGGGAAGATGGTAAAAGGTGGGTGGGGGGGGGTTGTTGTTGAGTTACGTGTATAGGGTGGATACATGGGTTTGAGGAGGGTAATCATGGCTCGGCACAACATCGAGGGCCGAAGGGCCTGTTCTGTGCTGTACTGTTCTATGTTCTATCTTTGGACTGTGGGAGGAAAACGGAGCACCCGGTGGAAACCCACAGAGAGGACGTGCAGACTCTGCACAGATAGTGGCCCAGCCGGGAATTGAACCTGGGACCTTGGAACTGTGAAGCATTGACGCTAACCACCATGCTACCGTGCTGCCCAAATAGAGAGGAAAGGATTGCAAAGATGATTCTCGACAGGAGCGAGAGTAACAGGATAGTTATTATGGGGGACTTTAACTTTCCAAATATTGACTGGAAATGCGATAGTTCGAGTACTATAGATGGGTCAGTTTTTGCGCAGTGTTTGGACGAGGGTTTTCTGACACAGTATGTAGACAGGCCAACAAGGGGCGAGGCCACATTGGATTTGGAACTGGGTAATGAACCCGGCCAGTTGTTAGATTTCGATGTCGGTGAGCACTTTGGTGATAGTGATCACAATTCGGTTATATTTACTTTAGCAATGGGCAGAGATAGGTATATACCGCAAGGCCAGAATTATAGCTGGGGGAAAGGTAATTATGATGCTATTCGGCAAGATTTAGGATGGATAGGATGGGGAAGGAAACTACAAGGGATGGGTACAATCGAAATGTGGAGCTTTTTCGAGGAACAGCTACTGCGTGTCCTTGATAAGTATGTACCTGTCAGGCAGGGAGGATTTTGGCGAGCAAGGGAAACGTGGTTTACTAAGGATGTTGAAGCACTTGTCAAGAGGAAGAAGAAGGCTTATGTTAGGATGAGACATGAAGGCTCAGTTAGGGCACTTGAGAGTTAAAAGTTAGTCAGGATGGACCTAAAGGGAGGGTTAAGAAGAAAGAGGGTAGGACACGAAAAGTCGTTGATGGATAGGATCAAGGAACACACTAAGGCTTTCTTTAGGTATATCAGGAACAAAAGAATGACTAGGGTAAGATTAGGGCCAATCAAGGATGGTAGTGGAAAGTTGTGTGTGGACTCAGAAGAGACAGGGGAAGCGTTAAATGGATATTTTTCGTCAGTGTTTATACATGAGAAATACAATGTTGTCGAGGAGAATACTCAGGTTCAGTCGACTAGGCTAGATGGAATTGAGGTTCACAAGGAGGAGGTGTTAGAAATTTTGGAAAGTGTAAAAATAGGTAAGTCCCCTGGGCCAGATAGGATTTATCCTAGGATTCTCTGGGAAGCCAGGGAGCAGATTGCAGAGCCTTTGTCCTTGATCTTTATGTCATCTTTGTCGACAGGAATAGTGCCGAAATACTGGAGGATAGCAAATGTTGTCCCCCTTGTTCATGAAGGGGAGTAGAGACAACCCTGGTAATTATAGACCTGTCAGCCTTACTTCAGTTGTGGTTAAAATGTTGGAAAAGGTTATAAGAGTTAGGGTTTATAATCATCTTGAAAAGAACAAATTGATTAGCGATAGTCAACACGGTTTTGTGAAGGGTAGGTCATGCCTCACAAACCTTATTGAGTTTTTTGAGAAGGTGACCAAACAGGTGGATAAGGGTAATGCGGTTGATGTGGTGTATATGCATTTCAGTAAGGCGTTTGATAATGTTCCACACGGTAGGCTATTGCAGAAAATAAGGAATAAGAAAATATGGGATTGAAGGTGATTTAGCGGCTTTGGATCAATAATTCGGTAGCTGAAAGAAGACAGCGGGTGGTGGTTGATGGCAAATGTTCAGCCTGGAGTTCAGTTACAAGTGGTGTACCGCAAGGATCTGTTTTGTGGCCACTGCTGTTTGTCATTTTTATAAATGACCTGGAAGAGGGTGCAGAAGGATGGGTTAGTAAATTTTCAGATCACCCGAAGATCGGTGGAGTTGTGGATAGTGCTGAAGTATGTTATAGGGTGCAGAGGGACATAGATAAGCTGCAGAACAGGGCTGAGTGGTGGCAGATGGAGTTTATTGCGGACAAGTGTGAGGTGGTTCACTTTGAAAGGAGTAACAGGAATGCAGAGTACTGGGCTAATGGCAAGATTCTTGGTAGTGTAGATGAACAGAGAGATTTCGGCATCCAGTTACATAAATCACTGAAAGTTGCCACCCAGGTTAATAGGGCTGTTAAGACGGCATATGGTGTGCTAGCCTTTATCAGTAGGGGGATTGAGTTTCGGAGCCACAAAGTCATGCTACAGCTGTACATAACTCTGGTGCGGCCCGCACATGGAGTACTGCGTGCAGTTCTGGTCACCACATTATAGGAAGGATGTGGAAGCTTTGGAAAGGGTTCAGAGGAGATTTACTAGGATGTTGCCTGGTGTGGAGGGAAGGTCGTACGAGGAAAGGCTCAGGGAATTGAGGTTGTTTTCGTTAGAGAGGAGAAGGCTGAGAGGTGACTTAATAGAGGCATATAAGATAGTCAGAGGGTTAGGTAGGGTGGACAGTGAGAGTCTCTTTCCTCGGATGGTGATGACCAACACGAGGTGACATAGCTTTAAATTGAGGGGTGGTACATATGGGACAGATGTCAAAGGCAGTTTCTTTACTCAGAGAGTAGAAGGGGTGTGGAACGCCCTGCCTGCAACAGTAGTAGACTCGCCAACTTTAAGGGCATTTAAGTGGTCGCTGGATAGTCATATGAATGAAAATCGAATAGCGTAGGTCAGACAGTCTTCAGATGGTTTCACAGGTCGGCGCAACATCGAGGGGCGAAGGGCCCTTACTGCGCTGTAATGTAACTTTCTATTGGCTATTCTCCAGTCCTCCGGGACATCACCTGAAGACATTGAGGATCCAAAGATTTCTGTCAAGGCATCAGCAATTTCCTCTCTCGCCTCCATCAGTAACCTGAGGTAGATCCCATCAGGCCCTGGGGACTTATCTACCATAACATTTTTCACGGCGCCCAACACCTCATCTCTTTGGATCTCAATTTGACCCAGGCTATCTATACACCATTCTCCAGACTCAACATCCACCAGTGCCTGGGGCACTGAGCATATCAGTGTCCATCGCCAAGAGTATTTGTGCACGGCGAGGAATACCAGGGATTCTTGAAGGAGTACTGCCATTGGGTATCAATTTCGAGTGAACCGTCCGATACTGAATTCCCGCAAACGCTTCCGCCCTTTCCCGTCCCGCACGACAAAGCAGCCCACCACCTCCACATCGCAACACAGGTCCAAACCCCTGCATTTCGAGATGCAATCCTTCTCCCTAGACTGGGGATGCCCTGAAATGACCCACCGCCGTGTACCCCCTAACTGGGGAAAGCTCTCCCGGGGACCTCCACTACCGAGAAAAAAACCCAGGGCCCCCATTTCTAGAAATATCCCCAGCGACCACCATAATCGGGAGACACCCAGCGATAACCTAATTTAAGGAAGCCCCCACAGAGAGTCCCTAACTCGAGGAACTCTTCCTTTCGAACAACTACATTGATGCACCATACACAGCAGCACCCCCCCCCCGCCCACCCCGACTCATAAAATAAACATCCTTGTCTTGAATCGAGAGAGCAGTACAGAGAGGGACACTGAGAAATTACAACGGTGACACTTTTCTGAAAGCATCTGTATCCGTTTCTGAAAATAGATCAGATGTGGCCTGTGATGAAATCACTCAAAATCTGGAGTTACAAGCCATCCATTCGTTTGCAGCAGTAGGCTGTGATTGAAGTCTGCTGTAAAACAGCTCCACGTTTATTCATTCACCTCCCTTCGTGATCGAATGATTCTTTAGTCTGAACCCTAATGTTGACAGACGTCAACGCCATCAAACAGAGTTAAGTGCATTCCAACCACTTACGCCTGTGATTGCAATGTAAGTCGGGGACCGGATAACCAATTCTACAACCCCCCTGCACCGTCATTCTCCAGTCCTAAGGATCGCAAATCAAGTCGCTGGATTCGAAACAATTTCACCAAACTTCATTCTGCTGTGGTGGACCTCGCATGGGGCCAAGTGGTTCCCTCCTCAATGAATGTGCGTCCGGCGTCTATGCGAGGGTCATCTTCATCTGCCGCCCCTCCTCTATCAGACACCTGCTTGGGGCCCCGTGGAATGGGACACCACTCCGCCAACAGAACCCCAAAAAGGGAACCCACAATGTACCGCTCAGTAAGGATCTATAACAGACACATTAATTTGCATGTAGAAGGGATAATACCTAAGTACACATGACTCCGAAGGATATGAATAGTGTTGGTAAAATCACATATAAAACAATAAAGTCAGATTCATACAAAGCAAAGTCATAGTCCTCGTTAGTATAGTGGTTAGTATCCCCGCTTGTCACGCGGGAGACCGGGGTTCAAGAGTTTGTACCTCGCCTGGAAGAAAACGGCAATCCTTTTCTAAAGTGGCACATCCGCTGTCAAATCCGCCAAGGCACATCGCCCAAGAGATGCACTCGGCGGGGCGTCCTTGAAACATCTCTTTAGGGGCTGTTTAGCTCACAGGGCTAATCGCTGGCTTTGAAAGCAGACCAAGGCAAGACAGCAGCACAGTTCGATTCACGTAACAGCTTCCCCGAACAGGCGCCGGAATGTGGCGACTAGGGGCTTTTCACAGTAACTTCATTTGAAGCCTACTCGTGACAATAAGCGATTTTCATTTTCATTCAGGATAATCCGACTGATCCGAGGAATTTGCGTCGATGCATTTTAAAAGAAATGGAAAAGATAGAGTCACTACTGTAGTGATTTAGAAATCATTACTAAAGATGGTCATATCAGGCTCCCAGGGGACAAGCAGATATGAAGCATATTATTCGTAAAGGAGGAGAAGAATGTTAGGAAAATGCATGTCGATCTGCTCAGCATTGGTGAGAGGTAAACTCAGAATGTCATGATTCAGAAGGAAGGGAGAAGATAATTGCAAATCCAACAATATTAGAACAGTTCTCTTACATTATCAACATCACCACTTTGTTTTAAAGGCAACGGTGTAGATAAGGTTAACACTGTAAATCTATTGTATCTTGGAATCTAACATTTGTTTAGTCCATGTGGAGTTCGCACATTCTCTTTCCGTTCGCGTGGGATTCGCACCCACAACGCAAAGATCTGCAGGTTAGGTTGATAGGACACGCTAAACCGCTCCTTAATTGGAAAAAAATGAATTAAAAATGGTTTGGAAAGTTACCACCTGTTCTGGAAAATACAGAAAAGGTGTCATTTGAAACATGGAAGTCTGGCAATATCTGGTCTGAGAGGGTACAGGGAAAGAATAAACATTTTAAATAAGAAACTTTCCCTGCCCTTTGCGCCTTGTCTGTCTCCCGCCCAGCGCTCAGGCCCTCCCCCCCACCATGCCCCTTTAAGCCCCGTAGCCCACCATGCCCCTTTAAGCCCCGTAGCCCATCCCCTATCGGAGGTCCCGATTTTTCCCGCCAAAAAAGTATCAAGTGCGGGCTCCTCCTTCCCCCCACCCACAAGGCAGCTGAATCAGGAGAGCAGAACGCGAGGGAGCAGCAGCTGGAGAGGTCAGAACGGAGCACAGAGGAAGGAGGACAGAAAACACAGAACCAGCATCAGGAGAGAAGAGGAGGAGATAGAGAGAGAGAGAGAGAGAACTCGGTCATGGGAAAGGCAAGGCAAGCAGCCGAGTATAAACTGTAATAGATCTAAAGAAGGCTAGGATTTAAAGTTAAAATGTTAAGGTGGGTCTGAAGGTCCCCACAACCAACCAGACAGCATCCAAAATCACTAATCTGTTTACCTTTCTGTAAAGAAAGTGTTTGCAACTTATAACAAAAAAGTATAATAATAAAATAACTTAACCTGGAAAAGTGGTTATTAGCTTACTTCACTTCCTTAATAACGCAGGACCCAGGACATCGATGCTATTAAGGGGTAAGTAGGTAAAATTCTTCGGTGAAGGTATGGGTTATACCGGGGGATAACTTGAAAAGATAGTTTGACCTGAATAGCACCCACTGAAGCCTGCATCGGAGTCAGGGAGTGAGAATCGCTGTTCACCATTTAGAATATTGGCCCTTTTTGGTATAGGGGGAATTCTAAGACAAGTGGTGAATTTGCAAAAACACACCTAACACACTAATAGACACCTGTCAGCTCTGGCTCGGGAGGTGACAAGATGGCCTCTGCGCCAGACGTTTTCAGGTTCAAGTTTCACTGCAGAACATAGACCGATAAATAAAGTCTGATACTCCGGTGCAGTGCTGAGCGGGACCAGCACTTCATGTGATCTGACCTTTCTTTGGAGCTATTGAAGCAACTGAATCATAGAACTTACAGTGTTGCAGGAGACATTTCAGCCCAGCGAGGCTGCACCTGCCCTTGGAAAGAGCACCCTTTACAAGCCCAGAGCTCCACCCTATTTCCGTTACCCAGTAACCGCATCTAAACCTTTGGACACGAAGGGTCAATTTAGCAGTCAATCAACCTATCATGCACTTCGTTTGACTGTGGGAAGAAACCAGAGCATGAAGTGGAGAATGATTGACAGCATGCCTTCCAATGTCGTTAAGTGTGAAATGACAATCCTGAAGGACATTTGAGATTTTGCCGTTTTGTCCTGACCAAATAATCATCCCTATCGCAAATCCATTCAATCGGGTTACATGCTCTTTATTAAAATTTTCTAATGTCCGTGAAAGATCGCAATTCATATATCGACTGCTGGGTTCCCACATTGGAACAACAACTTATTTTAAAATACATTTTTAGCTGCAAAGAGTGTGAAACCTGCTGATCATCATTAACGCGATATACAAATGGTTTTTCATGAGTATGGAGACACGTGGCAAGCAGAAGAATTGATCCCATCTGGTTGCGAAACAAACATTTAATGGTCTGGATAATGCACTCATATAGACGGAAGAAGGTTAGAATTGTCTTCTGCACGAATTGGCGCTCCGATGAATGTTGTCTGTAATTTATTGGACCAACTTTGAGTTTGGAGTCACAACAACATTTTAACAACGTTAGAAACTGGTGGTAGTCGGCGAAGGAGCGACGCAACTTACAAGAATACATTTATAAACTTTCTGCAATAGATAGACGATTGGAAAATGAAATACGACATACATAACGAACATACATGAGTGCTTTGTGAGAAAAGGCACAATGTCATGTATTCGATGAAGAATAATCTAAATTACATAGTTCATTAAGTGATTGGGAACTCAAAGATAGAAAAATAATCCGACGAAAAGTAAAAAGGTAAACTAACACAAAACAAACAGAAACGTTCATTGCTGACGCATGGAAAAACAGAAAATTCTGGACTAAGTCACTGATGCGACAGGATTCTTGTGGATACAAACAAATCCGTAACATTGACACCATGTGACTATTCATGCCGGACCTGCTAAAGTTGCCTGATATTTTCTGATGTTCTGCATCCGCAGTATTTTAGTTTTATCAAAGTTATTTCTAGATAGGTATGATTGAAATGTTAAAGAGTTAAGTTGAAAGTCAATCGAAATTAGGTTTGATGGATTGGAGTAGATTGTTGGCTCTGAACAGTATATTATTAACGTGCAAGTACAGTTCAGGAGAGGGCTGCACACAATGTAGAAGAGTGTGAACAGTATTGAGGCTTATGCTTATTCAGAACGACTGAACAGTAAGGAAACAAAATGATCACATTTGGCCCATTTTAGTTCTTTCCTGGTCCTTTGCCCATGGGTCCCACGATCTGATCCCACGCCTGGTGTATTTACCGTTTCTGAAATTAAAACAAATGTGAATTATTGTGTCAGGGGAAGATGTTCTGTATCATTAACCCAGCATCTACGCAGGCGTCACGGATTACGTGTTATACTACTTCCTCCACTGGGATATGTGACACATTAATTATCCTAACGGACTGAACTGTTCGATGGCAGAAGTGACATTTGTTGTTCATCTGAAGAACACAAATAACAGACCAGGAACCAGGAAGCTTTTAAGGAGAGGGAGGAACTGAAGGAACTCAGTATTGGTAAGGAAGTGGAGATGTACAATTGCTGCCCTTGAAGGCGCATAAATCTTCTGACTTGATAATATACATTCCAGGGTACTTATGGACATGGCGCTATATATAGTGGATGCATGTTTCGTCATCTTTTGTGATATTTGCACTTTGTAATCAATTGCTGGAGGATAGCTCATGTAACCCCACTATCCAGGAACGGAGGTAGATTGAAACTGGAAATGATAGATCAGTACACCCGATGTCAGTAGTGGGAACAATTCTCGAGTTATTATGAAATTCCAAATAGCAGACCACATGCAATACAACTATAGAATCGGACAGAATCAGCACGGATTTACGAAAAAGAAATAACGCTTGTACAATCGACTTGAATTATTTGACTATATAACTAGTAGCGTTGATAAGGTGGGCAATGCGTCTGGTTTACTTGGACTTTCATGATGATTCCGACAATGTTCCTCATAAGATTATTAGCAGATAATATTGAAGCGCAAGCGATTAGGGTAAGTATTGCGATGGATGCAAAAGTGTTTGGAAGACAAGAAGAAGAGTAGGAATAAACACAATTTTTCCGAATGGCAGGCATGTCCAGTGAGGTATCGCAGGTATCGGAGCTGGGAGCCAAGCTGTTCACAATATATATATATTAATGATTTAGATGTGAATACGAGAATGCATTATGCCAGCTTTGTATATGACACAGACTGGGTGAGAAGGTGAGCTATAAGGACACAACGATGTTTCTGTGTGATGTGGCCGAGCTGAGTGGGAAAATGCACGGGTAGATGCATTGTGACGTGCATAAATGTGAGGTCTGCAGCAAAAATAAGACGGCATATTATTACCTGATTGCCTATAAATTGAGAGAGTGTTATTCAATGATACGCGGATGTCTTCTCACAAGTCACAGAAGCGAATCTTGCATCCGCATGATGTAGAAAAGAAGGCAATTTATTTGCTAGCCATGAAAGTGAGAGGGCTCGAGTAGAAGAACAGGTTTTCTTGCTGCAATTATAAAATGCCTTAATGAGAACAAAGCAGAAAATCTATGTAGAGATTGTGTCTCCTTATCTGAGGGGGCTTATATTTTGCTTTAAAGGGTGTGCAACAAATATTTACCACCTGGATTCTTGCAATACTGGCGTTGACATATGGGGAAAGTTTGAGTCCTAACACGATCTGTTTATCAGTTCCTTACAGTGGAGACTATTTAAAGAGAGCTTAACAGTAAATGGAGGCAATTTAAATTATGTCCTCCTCTAAACAAAGTCTATTTATGCAGCTCCCTGTAATGTCTTTTGAAACTGCGCCCGCCGGGAAATAGTCAATATAAACTGTGCCCTAATGTAAACAGTATATTTAAGGGCACTGCCTCCACGACAATATATTTGAACAGTGCCCTCGAGTAAATATTTTAACCGTCTTCTTTTGTAAACACTCTACTTAAGCAGCTCACCAGTGAAATATTTCTAAACAGTGCCCTGCACTAAATAGAGTCTACTTAAACCGAGTCATATTTTAGTCAGTCTGTTTTTGTAACTCGCTATTGTGAAGTCGATTTAAACAGTGCCCTGCAATAAATAGTGGCTATTTAAAACAGGTACTACTGCAAACAGTCTATTTTTCAGCTCCCTGTTGTGGTCTATTTAAAGAGAGCATAACAGTAAATAGAGCCTATTAAAACAGCGTCCTCCTGTATCCAAAGTCTGTTTAAGCAGCTCCCTATTGTGAATTCTATTGAAACTGTGCCCGACGGTAAATAGAGTCTCTTTAATACGCGTCCTACTGCAAACAGTATGTTTAATCAGCTCAGAGTAGTGAAATATATTTAAACAGTGCTCTACAGTAAACACCAGAGGAAGGAGCAGCGCTCCGAAAACTCGTGTTTGAAACAGACCTGTTGGACTTTAACCTGGTGTTGTAAGACTTCTTACAGTCTATTTACACCGTGTCCTGTTGCAAACAGACTATTTAAGCAACTGCCCGATAGTGAAATATATTTGAAATTAAATGAAACTCGCTTATTGTCACGAGTAGGCTTCAAATGATGTTACTGTGAAAAGCCCCTAGTCGCCACATTTCAGCGCCTGTCCGGAGAGGCTGGTACGGGAATCGAACCGTGCTGCTGGCCTGCTTGGTCTGCTATTAAAGCCAGCGATTTAGCTCAGTAGGATTGCCCGGCAGTAAATAGTCTATTTAATCCGTGTCCTATTTTAAACAGTCTATTTCAGAATCTCCCGGTAGTGAAGTATATTTAAATAGTGCCCCACGGTAAATATAGTCAATTTATTAGCACCCTATAGTGGAGTCGGATTTAAAGAGAGATTAACAGCATATCGTCTGTTTAAACCGTGTCCGCCTGCGAACGAAGTCTATTTAAGCAGCTCCCTTTACTGAAGCATATTGAAACTTTCCCCGCCGGTATATAGTCTCTTTAACAGTGTCCTGCTGCAAAAAAAATGGAAGCACCCCCCCAATGGTAAAATGTATTTAAACAGAGTCCTCCAGTAAATAGAGTCTATTTCAACAGTTTACTCCTGGAAACAATATATTTAAGCAGATCCCGATAGTCAAATCTATTTAAACAGTTCCCTGCAGTAAACAGAGTTCATTTACACCGTGTACTATTGTAAGCAGCCTATTTTAGCATCATTATATAGTGAAATCTATTGATACTGGGCTCGAGAGTTAATAATTTCTATTTAAACCGTATCCGACTGTAAACAAAGTCTATGTGTGCTGCTCCCTAAATTGAAGCCTAGTTATAGTGTTCCATAAATAGAGTCCATTTAAACCATGTCTTACCATTATACGTCTATTTAAGATACTCCCTGAAGTGACGTTCCATCAGTGAGCCAAGCGGTGGCTGCAGCTGCGCAGTTCTTCGTTAGTAGAGTGATTAGTATACCCGACTGTCACGCGCGAATCATGTCGACGTTGGGTACAATAGTTTCTGAAGATTGGGGGCCAGGGGACAGCCTCTCCGGGACGGGTCTGCATGTATTAACAATGACGTTCAGTACACTAACAGGCTGATTTCATTTCCTGCTACTTCGGTAAATTGAAAACGTTATTGAAGCAAAAATGAACAGAAGTGAAATTCAGGACACACGGTTAAGAAGGATCCACTATGCCTCACTATACAACACTATTCTTGGATGGAAGCTTTTGCGTGTTTCAAGCTGATCCGGTACTTCAAATTATTACATTCTGCCTACAGTTTTTGCATTTTTGTCGCGTTTGGAAGACCGTTATTTAATATCGCAACATGCAGGTCAGCTGCATCGGCGATTCTGCTCCTGACGAGCAGTCGTGAGTTACTGGCCGATCCTCCTTGATTGTCTCATTGTTCACGACTTGGCTGTGGTGACCTTTGAAGAAATATATTTCAATTGTGTCGTTTTTTGCGAATGAAGATGGTGTGCGACACATGGCGCACGTTGAAGGTTGCATTTGAACTTCTATACGGACAAATGTGGAAAATGAAAACGATATGTGCCCTGTTCGCTGACCGACCGAGTGCAGCACAATATTGGCGAGGGCGGATTTAAAGATATGTTTCCAGGACGCCGCGTCGATTGCATCTCTTGGGCGATGTGCCTTGGCGGATTTGACAGCTGATGTGCCACTTTTAAAAAGGATTGCCGTTTTCTTCCAGGAGAGGTACAAACTCCCCGTCGGGGAATTGAACCACGGTCTCCCGCGTGACAGGCGGGGATACTAACCACTATACTAACGAGGAACTGCGTGACACCTGGCCCCACCTGGCTCACTGAGGCTTGCTTTGCCTCTAAAACGACTAGGTTTTCTGCAGTTTTTTTGCTTTTCCTGTGAAATCAGTAATTGCTGTGGCAACTACATACCGTGTTAAATGACGATCGAGGTTAACTTTGGAAGACAGAATGCAGAACACCCAAACACTTCCGTGTGTGTTGAGATGTAAGTATTGATACGGATGTTCACTTCAGACCCTGACATCGGCAAGTCGGCTCATGGTTCAATTGTTGTGGAAATGCCCGCTTTGGACTTGGGTGAGTACAGTAAGAATTCTTACAACACCAGGTTAAAGTCCAACAGGTTTGTTTCAAACACTAGTTTTCGGAGCACTGCTCCTTCCTCAGGTGAATGCTGATTCCTCAGATTCACCTGAGGAAGGACAATTGCTCCGAAAGCTCGTGTTTGAAACAGACCTGTTGGACATTAACGTGGTGTTTGTTATACTTGCTACATGTCTCAATCGCCATCGCTTCACAGGAATATTGAGGAGATCTGTTCCAGAGGCATGAGATGCAGCAGAAAATATTTTCGAAATTGCACTTGGCACCATAAAAAACGATTTCAATTAACCAGTTGTCTAACCAGGGCCACTATTTAAAATGTCACCAACGAACATTATGCATCAGACTTTTGTGCAAACCAGGGGATGCGCATCCTTGCTTTTCCCAGCAAACACATTGAATTAAACTTTTTTGTTCAATAACAAGACACAATATAAAGAGCGGTGGGGTAGGCAGGTTCCAAATTCACGAATCATGTCGACGTTGGGTACAATAGTTTCTGAAGATTGGGGGACCAGGCGACAGCCTCTCCGGGTCGGTTCTGCATGTATTAACAATGACGTTCTGTACACTAACAGGCTGATTTCATTTCCTGCCACTTCGGTAAATTGAAAAGGTTATTGAAGCAAAAATGAACAGAAGTGAAATTCAGGACACACCGTTAAGAAGGATCCACTATGCCTCACTATACAACATTATTCTTGAATGGAAGCTTGTGCGTGTTGCGAGATGATCCGGTACTTCAAATTATTACATTCTGCGTACAGTTTTTGCATTCTTGTCGCGTTTGGAAGACCGTTATTGAATATCACAGCATGCAGGTCAGCTGCATCGGCGATTCTGTACCTGACGAGCAGTCGTGAGTTACTGCCCGATCCTCCTTGATTGTCTCATTGTTCACAACTTGGCTGTGGTGACCTTTGAAGAAATGTGTTTCAATTGTGTCGTTTTTGCGAATGAAGATCGTGTGCGACAAATGGCGCACGTTGAAGTTTGCATTTGAACTTCTATACGGACAAATGTGGAAAATGAAAACGATATGTGCCCTGTTCGCTGACCGACCGAGTGCAGCACAATATTGGCGTGGGCGGATTTAAAGATATGTTTCCAGGACGCCCCGTCGAGTACATCTCTTGGGCGATGTGCCTTGGCGGATTTGACAGCTGATGTGCCACTTTTAAAAAGGACTTGCCGTTTTCTTCCAGGAGAGGTACAAACTCCCCGTCGGGGAATTGAACCGCGGTCTCTCGCGTGACAGGCGGGGATACTAACCACTATACTAACGAGGAACTGCGTGATCCCTGGCCCCAACTTGCTCACTGAGGCTTGCTTCCCCTCTAAAATGACTAGGTTTTCTGCAGTTTCTTGCTTTTCCTGTGAAATCAGTAATTGCTGTGGCAACTACATACCGTGTTAAATGACGATCGAAGTTAACTTTGGAAGACAGAACGCAGAACACCCAAACACCTCCGTGTGCGTTGAGCTGTAAGTATTGATACGGATGTTCACTTCAGACCCTGACATCCGCAAGTCGGCTCATGGTTCAATTGTTGTGGAAATGCCCGCTTTGGACTTGGGTGAGTTCAGTAAGAATTCTTACAACACCAGGTTAAAGTCCAACAGGTTTGTTTCAAACGCTAGTTTTCGGAGCACTGCTCCCTCCTCAGGTGAATGCTGATTCCTCAGATTCACCTGAGGAAGGACAATTGCTCCGAAAGCTCGTGTTTGAAACAGACCTGTTGGACATTAACGTGGTGTTTGTTATACTTGCTACATGTCTCAATCGCCATCGCTTCACAGGAATATTGAGGAGATCTGTTCCAGAGGCATGAGATGCAGCAGAAAATATTTTCGAAATTGCACTTGGCACCATAAAAGAACGATTTCAATGAACCAGTTGTCTAACCAGGGCCACTATTTAAAATGTCAGCACGAACATTATGCATCAGACTTTTGTGCAAACCAGGGGATGCGCATCCTTGCTTTTCCCAGTAAACACATTGAATTAAACGTTTTTGTTCAATAACAGGACACAATATAAAGAGCCGTGGGATAGGCAGTTTCCAAATTCACGAATCATGTCGACGTTGGGTACAATAGTTTCTGAAGATTGGGGGACCAGGGGACAGAATCTCCGGGTCGGTTCTGCATGTATTAGCAATGACGTTCTTTACCCTAGCAGGCTGATTTCATTTCCTGCTCTTTCGGTAAATTGAAAAGGTTATTGAAGCAAAAATGAACAGAAGTGAAATTCAGGACACACCGTTAAGAACGATCCACTATGCCTCACTATACAACATTATTCTTGAATGGAAGCTTGTGCGTGTTGCGAGATGATCCGGTACTTCAAATTATTACATTCTGCGTACAGTTTTTGCATTCTTGTCGCGTTTGGAAGACCGTTATTGAATATCACAGCATGCAGGTCAGCTGCATCGGCGATTCTGTACCTGACGAGCAGTCGTGAGTTACTGCCCGATCCTCCTTGATTGTCTCATTGTTCACAAATTGGCCCTGGTGACCTTTGAAGAAATGTGTTTCAATTGTGTCGTTTTTGCGAATGAAGATCGTGTGCGACAAATGGCGCACGTTGAAGTTTGCATTTGAACTTCTATACGGACAAATGTGGAAAATGAAAACGATATGTGCCCTGTTCGCTGACCGACCGAGTGCAGCACAATTTTGGCGTGGGCGGATTTAAAGATATGTTTCCAGGACGCCCCGTCGAGTACATCTCTTGGGCGATGTGCCTTGGCGGATTTGACAGCTGATGTGCCACTTTTAAAAAGGATAGCCGTTTTCTTCCAGGAGAGGTACAAAATCCCCGTAGGGGAACTGAACCGCGGTCTCCCGCGTGACAGGCGGCGATACTAACCACTATACTAACGAGGAACTGCGTGACCCCTGGCCCCACCTGGCTCACTGAGGCTTGCTTCCCCTCTAAAATGACTAGGTTTTCTGCAGTTTCTTGCTTTTCCTGTGAAATCAGTAATTGCTGTGGCAACTACATACCGTGTTAAATGACGATCGAGGTTAACTTTGGAAGACAGAATGCAGAACACCCAAACACTTCCGTGTGCGTTGAGCTGTAAGTATTGATACGGCTGTTCACTTCAGACCCTGACATCCGCAAGTCGGCTCATGGTTCAATTGTTGTGGAAATGCCCGCTTTGGACTTGGGTGAGTACAGTAAGTATTCATACAACACCAGGTTAAAGTCCAACAGGTTTGTTTCAAACGCTAGTTTTCGGAGCACTGCTCCTTCCTCAGGTGAATGCTGATTCCTCAGATTCACCTGAGGAAGGACAATTGCTCCGAAAGCTCGTGTTTGAAACAGACCTGTTGGACATTAACGTGGTATTTGTTATACTTGCTACATGTCTCAATCGCCATCGCTTCACAGGAATATTGAGGAGACCTGTTCCAGAGGCATGAGATGCAGCAGAAAATATTTTCGAAATTGCACTTGGCACCATAAAAAACGATTTCAATTAACCAGTTGTCTAACCAGGGCCACTATTTAAAATGTCAGCACGAACATTATGCATCAGACTTTTGTGCAAACCAGGGGATGCGCATCCTTGCTTTTCCCAGTAAACACATTGAATTAAACGTTTTTGTTCAATAACAGGACACAATATAAAGAGCGGTGGGATAGGCAGGTTCCAAATTCACGAATCATGTCGACGTTGGGTACAATAGTTTCTGAAGATTGGGGGACCAGGGGACAGCCTCTCCGGGTCGGTTCTGCATGTATTAACAATGACGTTCTTTACACTAACAGGCTGATTTCATTTCCTGCTACTTCGGTAAATTGAAAAGGTTATTGAAGCAAAAATGAACAGAAGTGAAATTCAGGACACACCGTTAAGAAGGATCCACTATGCCTCACTATACAACATTATTCTAGAATGGAAGCTTGTGCGTGTTGCGAGATGATCCGGTACTTCAAATTATTCATTCTGCGTACAGTTTTTGCATTCTTGTCGCGTTTGGAAGACCGTTATTGAATATCACAGCATGCAGGTCAGCTGCATCGGCGATTCTGTTCCTGACGAGCAGTCGTGAGTTACTGCCCGATCCTCCTTGATTGTCTCATTGTTCACAACTTGGCTGTGGTGACCTTTGAAATGTGTTTCAATTGTGTCGTTTTTGCGAATGAAGATCGTGTGCGACAAATGGCGCACGTTGAAGGTTGCATTTGAACTTCTATACGGACAAATGTGGAAAATGAAAACGATATGTGCCCCGTTCGCTGAACGACCGAGTGCAGCACAATATTGGCGTGGGCGGAATTGAAGATATGTTTGTAGGATGCCCCGTCGAGTACATCTCTTGGGCGATGTGCCTTGGCGGATTTGACAGTTGATGCGCCACTTATAAATAGGATTGCCGTTTTCTTCAAGAGAGGTACAAACTCCCCGTCGGGGAATAGAACCCCGGGCTCCCGCGTGACAGGCGGGGATACTAACCACTATACTAACGAGGAACTGCGTGACATCTGGCCCCACCTGGCTCACTGAGGCTTGCTTCCCCTCTAAAATGACTAGGTTTTCTGCAGTTTCTTGCTTTTCCTGTGAAATCAGTAACTGCTGTGGCAACTACATACCGTGTTAAATGACGATCGAGGTTAACTTTGGAAGACAGAACGCAGAACACCCAAACACTTCCGTGTGCGTGACACCTGGCCCCACCTGGCTCACTGAGGCTTGCTTCCCCTCTAAAATGACTAGGTTTTCTGCAGTTTCTTGCTTTTCCTGTGAAATCAGTAATTGCTGTGGCAACTACATACCGTGTTAAATGACGATCGAGGTTAACTTGGGAAGACAGAATGCAGAACACCCAAACACTTCGGTGTGCGTTGAGCTGTAAGTATTGATACGGATGTTCACTTCAGACCCTGACATCCGCAAGTCGGCTCATGGTTCAATTGTTGTGGAAATGCCCGCTTTGGACTTGGGTGAGTACAGTAAGAATTCTTACAACACCAGGTTAAAGTCCAACAGGTTTGTTTCAAACACTAGTTTTCGGAGCACTGCTCCTTCCTCAGGTGAATGCTGATTCCTCAGATTCACCTGAGGAAGGACAATTGCTCCGAAAGCTCGTGTTTGAAACAGACCTGTTGGACATTAACGTGGTGTTTGTTATACTTGCTACATGTCTCAATCGCCATCGCTTCACAGGAATATTGAGGAGATCTGTTCCAGAGGCATGAGATGCAGCAGAAAATATTTTCGAAATTGCACTTGGCACCATAAAAAAACGATTTCAATTAACCAGTTGTCTAACCAGGGCCACTATTTAAAATGTCAGCACGAACATTATGCATCAGACTTTTGTGCAAACCAGGGGATGCGCATCCTTGCTTTTCCCAGCAAACACATTGAATTAAACGTTTTTGTTCAATAACAGGACACAATATAAAGAGCGGTGGGATAGGCAGGTTCCAAATTCACGAATCATGTCGACGTTGGGTACAATAGTTTCTGAAGATTGGGGGACCAGGGGACAGCCTCTCCGGGTCGGTTCTGCATGTATTAACAATGACGTTCTGTACACTAACAGGCTGATTTCATTTCCTGCCACTTCGGTAAATTGAAAAGGTTATTGAAGCAAAAATGAACAGAAGTGAAATTCAGGACACACCGTTAAGAAGGATCCACTATGCCTCACTATACAACATTATTCTTGAATGGAAGCTTGTGCGTGTTGCGAGATGATCCGGTACTTCAAATTATTACATTCTGCGTACAGTTTTTGCATTCTTGTCGCGTTTGGAAGACCGTTATTGAATATCACAGCATGCAGGTCAGCTGCATCGGCGATTCTGTTCCTGACGAGCAGTCGTGAGTTACTGCCCGATCCTCCTTGATTGTCTCATTGTTCACAACTTGGCTGTGGTGACCTTTGAAATGTGTTTCAATTGTGTCGTTTTTGCGAATGAAGATGGTGTGCGACAAATGGCGCACGTTGAAGGTTGCATTTGAACTTCTATACGGACAAATGTGGAAAATGAAAACGATATGTGCCCTGTTCGCTGAACGACCGAGTGCAGCACAATATTGGCGTGGGCGGATTGAAGATATGTTTGCAGGACTGCCCCGTCGAGTACATCTCTTGGGCGATGTGCCTTGGCGGATTTGACAGTTGATGTGCCACTTTATAAATAGGATTGCCGTTTTCTTCAAGAGAGGTACAAACTCCCCGTCGGGGAATAGAACCCCGGGCTCCCGCGTGACAGGCGGGGATACTAACCACTATACTAACGAGGAACTGCGTGACATCTGGCCCCACCTGGCTCACTGAGGCTTGCTTCCCCTCTAAAATGACTAGGTTTTCTGCAGTTTCTTGCTTTTCCTGTGAAATCAGTAACTGCTGTGGCAACTACATACCGTGTTAAATGACGATCGAAGTTAACTTTGGAAGACAGAACGCAGAACACCCAAACACTTCCGTGTGCGTTGAGCTGTAAGTATTGATACGGATGTTCACTTCAGACCCTGACATCCGCAAGTCGGCTCATGGTTCAATTGTTGTGGAAATGCCCGCTTTGGACTTGGGTGAGTTCAGGAAGAATTCTTACAACACCAGGTTAAAGTCCAACAGGTTTGTTTCAAACACTAGTTTTCGGAGCACGGCTCCTTCCTCAGGTGAATGCTGATTCCTCAGATTCACCTGAGGGTGAATGCTGATTCCTCAGATTCACCTGAGGAAGGACAATTGCTCCGAAAGCTCGTGTTTGAAACAGACCTGTTGGACATTAACGTGGTGTTTTTTATACTTGCTACATGTCTCAATCGCCATCGCTTCACAGGAATATTGAGGAGATCTGTTCCAGAGGCATGAGATGCAGCAGAAAATATTTTCGAAATTGCATTTGGCACCATAAAAGAACGATTTCAATGAACCAGTTGTCTAACCAGGGCCACTATTTAAAATGTCAGCACGAACATTATGCATCAGACTTTTGTGCAAACCAGGGGATGCGCATCCTTGCTTTTCCCAGTAAACACATTGAATTAAACGTTTTTGTTCAATAACAGGACACAATATAAAGAGCCGTGGGATAGGCAGTTTCCAAATTCACGAATCATGTCGACGTTGGGTACAATAGTTTCTGAAGATTGGGGGACCAGGGGACAGAATCTCCGGGTCGGTTCTGCATGTATTAGCAATGACGTTCTTTACACTAACAGGCTGATTTCATTTCCTGCTACTTCGGTAAATTGAAAAGGTTATTGAAGCAAAAATGAACAGAAGTGAAATTCAGGACACACCGTTAAGAAGGATCCACTATGCCTCACTATACAACATTATTCTTGAATGGAAGCTTGTGCGTGTTGCGAGATGATCCGGTACTTCAAATTATTACATTCTGCGTACAGTTTTTGCATTCTTGTCGCGTTTGGAAGACCGTTATTGAATATCACAGCATGCAGGTCAGCTGCATCGGCGATTCTGTTCCTGACCAGCAGTCGTGAGTTACTGCCCGATCCTCCTTGATTGTCTCATTGTTCACAACTTGGCTGTGGTGACCTTTGAAGAAATGTGTTTCAATTGTGTCGTTTTTGCGAATGAAGATCGTGTGCGACAAATGGCGCACGTTGAAGTTTGCATTTGAACTTCTATACGGACAAATGTGGAAAATGAAAACGATATGTGCCCTGTTCGCTGACCGACCGAGTGCAGCACAATTTTGGCGTGGGCGGATTTAAAGATATGTTTCCAGGACGCCCCGTCGAGTACATCTCTTTTGCGATGTGCTTTGGCGGATTTGACAGCTGATGTGCCACTTTTAAGAAGGATTGCTGTTTAATCTTCCAGGAGAGGTACAAACTCACCGTCGGGATTTTGAACCCCGGTCTCCCGCGTGACAGGCGGGGAGACTAACCACTGTACTAACGAGGAGCTGCGTGACACCTGTCCCCACCTGGTTCACTGAGGCTTGCTTCCCCTCTAAAATGACTAGGTTTTCTGCAGTTTCTTGCTTTTCCTGTGAAATCAGTAAATGCTGTTGCAACTACATACCGTGTTAAATGACGATCGAGGTTAACTTGGGAAGACAGAATGCAGAACACCAAACACTTTCGTGTGCGTTGAGCTGTAAGTATTGATACGGATGTTCACTTCAGACCCTGACATCCGCAAGTCGGCTCATGGTTCAATTGTTGTGGAAATGCCCGCTTTGGACTTGGGTGAGTACAGTAAGAATTCTTACAACACCAGGTTAAAGTCCAACAGGTTTGTTTCAAACACTAGTTTTCGGAGCACTGCTCCTTCCTCAGGTGAATGCTGATTCCTCAGATTCACCTGAGGAAGGACAATTGCTCTGAAAGCTCGTGTTTGAAACAGACCTGTTGGACATTAACGTGGTGTTTGTTATACTTGCTACATGTCTCACTTGCCATCGCTTCACAGGAATATTGAGGAGATCTGTTCCAGAGGCATGAGATGCAGCAGAAAATATTTTCGAAATTGCACTTGGCACCATAAAAAAACGATTTCAATTAACCAGTTGTCTAACCAGGGCCACTATTTAAAATGTCAGCACGAACATTATGCATCAGACTTTTGTGCAAACCAGGGGATGCGCATCCTTGCTTTTCCCAGCAAACACATTGAATTAAACGTTTTTGTTCATTAACAGGACACAATATAAAGAGCGGTGGGATAGGCAGGTTCCAAATTCACGAATCATGTCGACGTTGGGTACAATAGTTTCTGAAGATTGGGGGACCAGGGGACAGCCTCTCCGGGTCGGTTCTGCATGTATTAACAATGACGTTCTTTACACTAACAGGCTGATTTCATTTCCTGCTACTTCGGTAAATTGAAAAGGTTATTGAAGCAAAAATGCACAGAAGTGAAATTCAGGACACACCGTTAAGAAGGATCCACTATGCCTCACTATACAACATTATTCTTGAATGGAAGCTTGTGCGTGTTGCGAGATGATCCGGTACTTCAAATTATTACATTCTGCGTACAGTTTTTGCATTCTTGTCGCGTTTGGAAGACCGTTATTGAATATCACAGCATGCAGGTCAGCTGCATCGGCGATTCTGTTCCTGACCAGCAGTCGTGAGTTACTGCCCGATCCTCCTTGATTGTCTCATTGTTCACAACTTGACTGTGGTGACCTTTGAAGAAATGTGTTTCAATTGTGTCGTTTTTTGCGAATGAAGATCGTGTGCGACAAATGGCGCACGTTGAAGTTTGCATTTGAACTTCTATACGGACGAATGTGGAAAATGAAGACGATATATGCCCTGTTCGCTGACCGACCGAGTGCAGCACAATATTGGCGTGGGCGGATTTAAAGATATGTTTCCAGGACGCCCTTGTCGAGTGCATCTCTTGGGCGATGTGCCTTGGCGGATTTGACAGCTGATGTGCCACTTTTAAAAAGGATTGCCGTTTTCTTCCAGGAGAGGTACAAGCTCCCCGTCGAGGAATTGAACCCCGGTCTCCCGCGTGACAGGCGGGGATACTAACCACTATACTAACGAGGAACTGCGTGAGACCTGGCCCCACCTGGCTCACTGAGGGTTGCTTCCCCTCTAAAATGACTAGTTTTTCTGCAGTTTCTTGCTTTTCCTGTTAAATCAGTAATTGCTGTGGCAACTACCTACCGTGTTAAATGACGATCGAGGTTAACTTTGGAAGACAGAATGCAGAACACCCAAACACTTCCGTGTGTGTTGAGCTGTAAGTATTGATGCGGATGTTCACTTCAGACCCTGACATCCGCAAGTCGGCTCATGGTTCAATTGTTGTGGAAATGCCCGCTTTGGACTTGGGTGAGTACAGTAAGAATTCTTACAATACCAGATTAAAGTCCAACAGGTTTGTTTCAAACACTAGTTTTCGGAGCACTGCTCCTTCCTCAGGTGAATGCTGATTCCTCAGATTCACCTGAGGAAGGAGAAATGCTCCGAAATCTCGTGTTTCAAACAGACCTGTTGGACATTAACGTGGTGTTTGTTATACTTGCTACATGTCTCAATCGCCATCGCTTCACAGGAATATTGAGGAGATCTGTTCCAGAGGCATGAGATGCAGCAGTAAATATTTTCGAAATTGCCCTTGGCACCATAAAAAAACGATTTCAATTAACCAGTTTTCTAACCAGGGTCACTATTTAAAATGTCAGCACGAACATTGTGCATCAGACTTTTGTGCAAACCAGGGGATGCGTATCCTTGCTTTTCCCAGCAAACACATTGAATTAAACGTTTTTGTTCAATAACAGGACACAATATAAAGAGCGGTGAAATAGGCAGTTTCCAAATTCATGAATCATGTCGACGTTGGGTACAATAGTTTCTGAAGATTGGGGGACCAGGGGACAGCCTCTCCGGGTCGGTTCTGCATGTATTAACAATGATGTTCTTTACACTAACAGGCTGATTACATTTCCTGCTACTTCGGTAAATTGAAAAGGTTATTGAAGCAAAAATGAACAGAAGTGAAATTCAGGACACACGGTTGAGAAGGATCCACTATGCCTCACTCTACAACACTATTCTTGGATGGAAGCTTGTGCGTGTTGCGAGATGATCCGGTACTTCAAATTATTACATTCTGCGTACAGTTTTTGCATTCTTGTCGCGTTTGGAAGACCGTTATTGAATATCACAGCATGCAGGTCAGCTGCATCGGCGATTCTGTTCCTGACGAGCAGTCGTGAGTTACTGCCCGATCCTCCTTGATTGTCTCATTGTTCACGACTTGGCTGTGGTGACCTTTGAAGAAATGTGTTTCAATTGTGTCGTTTTTGCGAATGAAGATCGTGTGCGACAAATGGCGCACGTTGAAGTTTGCATTTGAACTTCTATACGGACAAATGTGGAAAATGAAAACGATATATGCCCTGTTCGCTGACCGACCGAGTGCAGCACAATATTGGCGATGGGCGGATTTAAAGATATGTTTCCAGGACGCCCTTGTCGAGTGCATCTCTTGGGCGATGTGCCTTGGCTGATTTGACAGCTGATGTGCCACTTTTAAAAAGGATTGCCGTTTTCTTCCAGGAGAGGTACAAGCTCTCCTGGAAGAAAACAAGAATTGAACCCCGGTCCCCCGCGTGACAGGCGGGGATACTAACCACTATACTAACGAGGAACTGCGTGAGACCTGGCCCCACCTGGCTCACTGAGGGTTGCTTCCCCTCTAAAATGACTAGATTTTCTGCAGTTTCTTGCTTTTCCTGTTAAATCAGTAATTGCTGTGGCAACTACCTACCGTGTTAAATGACGATCGAGGTTGATGAGAGATTCCAGCATCTTCCCTACTACCGACGTTAAGCTCACTGGCCTATAATTTCCTGCTCTCTGCCTACCTCCTTTTTTAAACAGTGGTGTCACGTTGCTAATTTCCAATCCACCGGGACCACCCCAAATTCTAGTGAATTTTGGTAAATCATCACTAGTGCATCTGCAATTTCCCTATCAATCTCTTTTAGCACTCTGGGATGCATTCCATCAGGGCAAGGAGACTTGTCGACCTTTAGCCCCATTAGCTTTCCCATCGCTACCTCTTTAGTGATAACACTCCTTTCAAGGCCATCACCTGCCATAACCTCATTTCTGTCAGTCACTGGTACGTTCGGGCAGCAGGGTAGCATGGTGGTTAGCATAAATGCTTCACAGCTCCAGGGTCCCACGTTCGATTCCCGGCTGGGTCACTGTCTGTGTGGAGTCTGGACGTCTTGCCTCTGTGTGCGTGGGTTTCCTCCGGGTGCTTCGGTTTCCTCCCACAGTCCAAAGATGTGCGGGTTAGGTGAATTGGCCATGTTAAATTGCCCGTAGTGTCCTAATAAAAGTAAGGTTAAGGGGGGGTTTGTTGGGTTACGGGTATAGGGTGGATACGTGGGTTTGAGTCGGGTGATCACGGCTCGGCACAACATTGAGGGCCGAAGGGCCTGTTCTATTCTGTAATGTTCTATGTTATTTGTGTCTTCCACTCTGAAAACCGACCCAAAAAACCTGTTCAGTTCCTCAGCCATTTCGTCATCTTCCATTATTAACTCCCTTCTCATCCTCTCTAAAACTCTAGTATTTGATTTGACCTTCTCACCCTCCATCTGTATTTTAAATTCCACCATATTGTGATTGCTCTTTCCGAGTGGACCCCTACCGATGAGATCATGGATCAATCCTGTCTCATTAAACAGGACAAGACCCCTCTTTAACCAGCAACACTGCCCTACCTCCATTTCCTTTCTTTCTACATTTCCTCAATATTGAATACCCCTGGATATTGAGTTCCCATCCTTGGTCCATGGGGTAGCATGGTAGCATAGTGGTTAGCATCAATGCTTCCCAGCTCCAGGGTCCCAGGTTCGATTCCCGGCTGCGTCACTGTCTGTGTGGAGTCTGCACGTCCTCCCCGTGTGTGCGTGGGTTTCCTCCGGGTGCTCCGGTTTCCTCCCACAGTCCAAAGATGTGCGGGGTTAGGTGGATTGGCCATGCTAAATTCCCCGTAGTGTCCTAAAAAGTAAGGTTAAGGGGGAGTTGTTGGGTTGCGGGTGTAGGGTGGATGCTTGGGTTTGAGTAGGGTGATCATTGCTCGGCACAACATCGAGGGCTGAAGAGCCTGTTCTGTGCTGTACTGTTCTAAATTCTAAATGTGTCTGAGTGTGTGCTTTAGTAGGGGCCTCACGGTAGCATGGTGGTTAGCATCAATGCTTCACAGCTCCAGGGTCCCAGGTTCGATTCCCGGCTGGGTCACTGTCTGTGCGGAGTCTGCACGTCCTCCCCGTGTGTGCGTGGGTTTCCTCCGGGTGCTCCGGTTTCCTCCCACAGTCCAAAGATGTGCGGTTTAGGTGGATTGGCCATGCTAAATTGCCCGTAGTGTAAGGTTAATGGGGGGATTGTTGGGTTACGGGTATGCGGGTTACGTGGGTTTAAGTGGGGTGATCATGGCTCGGCACAACATTGAGGGCCGAAGGGCCTGTTCTGTGCTGTACTGTTCTATGTTCTATAACCAGTTCTCCGTGATCACAATACCATCAGATCCACAAATGATTCCCAGCGCAGTCCACTCTCAATCTTATTACAAAAATGCTCCTAGCATTGAGAGACAGCTACTTCAGGCTTGTTATTTTTCCTTGTTTTATAATTGCCCTTTTAAAATTGTGTTTCATGTGGCCTTTTGATCATAGACTTTAATTTCTCTGCCTTCCACTTTTCTCTTTAATGCATATTGTTTCGGCCCCCACCTTCCGTCCCTCCAAATTCCTGCATTGGTTCCTGCCATGTTAGTTAAAATACTCGCCAACAGCACGAGCCGACACTATCCCGGGGGCATTCGGTCTGATCCTGCCCAGGACCAGACGGTCCGGATTGTATTGCTCCCACCTCTCCCAGAACCGGTTCCAAAGTCCATGGAATTTGAAGCCTTTCTTCTGCCTTCCATATCTCAAGCCATTTATTCATCACAACTATATTGGCATTACTACTCTGATTAGCATGTGACACTTGTAGCAATCCTCAGATTGCTTGTTTTGAGTTCCTGCTTGATAGGTTAACTCGTGACACCCTACTTTCAGTTTGTGGACCTATATAATTGGTGTTTATATGAAAAATGAAATGAATGAAAATCGCTTATTGTCACGTGTAGGCTTCAATGAAGTTACTGTGAAACGCCCCTAGTCACCACATTCCGGCGCCTGTCCGGGGAAGCTGGTACGGGAGTCGAACAGTGCTGCTGGCCTGCTTGGTCTGCTTTATAAGCCAGCGATTTAGCCTTGTGAGCTAAACCAGCCCCTGCACCACTACCGCGGGTTGTTCACTCTCCTTAACTTCAAAACAAATCCAGCGGAGAATACGGGAAATACAATTTAAAAATTAAAAAACACTTACCAGTCACCAGCCAACCAATTATCTATTTTCTGATGGTTGAATTCCTTTTTTGCAGCAATAGTCAGAATCCCAGTCCGCTGTACATAGAACAGTACAGCACAGAACAGGCCCTTCGGCCCTCAATGTTGTGCCGAGCCATGATCACCCTACTCGAACCCACGTATCCACCCTATACCCGTAACCCAACAACCCCCCCATTTAACCTTACTTTTATTAGGCAATTTAGCATGGCCAATCCACCTAACCCGCACATCTTTGGACTGTGGGAGGAAACCGGAGCACCCGGAGGAAACCCACGCACACAGGGGGAGGACGTGCAGACTCCACACAGACAGTGACCCAGCCGGGAATCGAACCTGGGACCCTGGAGCTGTGAAGCATTTATGCTAACCACCATGCTACCCTGCTGCCCCTTTTGTAGGTACTACAAATTTTCTGCCAAGTTCGCTCCATCTCTCTCTTCTTGTATCTCTCACTAGCGTTAGCCTGTGTTATGCAGCTGTTTAAAGAGTCTGTCTCTGCAGTCAAGGTCGACTACTTCGGCGAGGTCCATGAATACAAGGTTGAAAACTCCGTGCTATTGACGGAGCTTCTCCTTTAATTTTCGGAGAGAGAAAGTCATGTCAACTGTTGCTATGCCATCTCCACTTCCGCACTGAAACTAAGGGTCGATACCTGATACCAGTGTCGAATGTCTGGGCAGAGAAACACGAGCAAAGCCCTTCTACACAACACTCAAGAACGAGATAGTCATTGATAATTCACGGAGTCATACAGCACAGAAACATACCCTTCGCCCCACCATGTCTCTGCTGACCATCAGATGTCTTGGTAATTGTTGCAGTAAGTGTCATCGCCTTTGTTTTTGTACTCGGTGACAATTTTTGCATCACTGATGTCTTGAATCACAAATCATTCCTCCTAGCTGGGACCCCAGGTTTCATTGAGATGACCCAGTATTTCAGGATTTCCAATGTTGACGATTTCAGCTGAAATGTCATAATTTCGTGGGAACTAAATGAATTGAAAATCGCTTATTGTCACGAGTAGCCTTCAATGAAGTTACTGTGAAAAGCCCCTAGTCGCCACATTCCGGCGCCTTTCCGGGGAGGCTGATACGGGAATAGAACGTGCTGCTGGCCTGCTTGGCCTGCTTTAAAAGCCAGCGATTTAGCCCAGTGAGCTAAACCCCCGAGTAAGATTGTCTGTGGTCTTGTTGAATCCAATACTTGTGGTCTCACTGCCCTGCACCTCCGTTAGAGGAACATAGAACGATACAGCGCAGTACAGGCCCTTCGGCCCTCGATGTTGCACCGACATGGAAAAAATCTAAAGGCCATCTAACCTACACTATGCCCTTATCATCCATATGCTTATCCAATAAATTTTTAAATGCCCTCAATGTTGGTGAGTTCACTACTGTTGCAGGTAGGGCATTCCACGGCCTCACCACTCTTTGCGTAAAAAACACCTCTTAACCTTCTTCTCTCTAACGAAAACAACCTCAAGTCCATCAGCCTTTCCTCATAAGATTTTCCCTCCATACCAGGCAACATCCTGGTAAATCTCCTCTGCACCCGTTCCAAAGCTTCCACGTCCTTCCTATAATGAGGCGACCAGAACTGTACGCAATACTCCAAATGCGGCCGTACTAGAGTTTTGTACAACTGCAACATGACCTCATGGCTCCGGAACTCAATCCCTCTACCAATAAAGGCCAACACACCATAGGCCTTCTTCACAACCCTATCAACCTGGGTGGCAACTTTCAGGGATCTATGTACATGGACACCGAGATCCCTCTGCTCATCCACACTACCTAGAATTTTACCATTAGCCAAATATTCCGCATTTCTGTTATTCTTTCCAAAGTGAATCACCTCACACTTCTCCACATTAAACTCCATTTGCCACCTCTCAGCCCAGCTCTGCAGCTTATCTATGTCCCTCTGTAACCTGCAACATCCTTCCGCACTGTCTACAACTCCACCAACTTTAGTGTCGTCTGCAAATTTACTCACCCATCCTTCTGCGCCCTCCTCTAGGTCATTTATAAAAATGACAAACAGCAACGGCCCCAGAACAGATCCTTGTGGTACGCCACTCGTAACTGAACTCCATTCTGAACATTTCCCATCAACTACCACTCTCTGTCTTCTTTCAACTAGCCAATTTCTGATCCACATCTCTAAATCACCCTCAATCCCCAGCCTCCGTATTTTCTGCAATAGACGACCGTGGGGAACCTTATCAAACGCTTTACTGAAATCCATATACACCACATCAACTGCTCTACCCTCGTCTACCTGTTCAGTCACCTTCTCAAAGAACTCGATAAGGTTTGTGAGGCATGACCTACCCTTCACAAAACCATGCTGACTGTCCCTAATCATATTATTCCTATCTAGATGATTATAAATCGTATCTTTTATAATCCTCTCCAAGACTTTACCCACCACAGACGTCTGAAATGGGACTGAGACGCTCTCAGTGGCAACGTTCTCCGTCTTTAAGGTAGTTTGCCACTCACAAATCCATCTGCTATATCTGTTTATCGATGATTATCCCTGTCTGTCTCTTCAATTGACTTATTAGAATCTCTTGGAACAATTTCGTTTTTCATTCTTTTATAAATCCCTATAACATGTCCGGAGTCAGAAGCAGATTGGTTGTTTTTGCACATTTGTAACGAGAATTGAATCGTGCATTGCTGAGCAATCTGCTGAGATTTGATCCTGGCAGATCTGTGAACAGCTCCATTTTTCTGGGGACTTGTTTTTACTGAATGGAGCCTCTCTTCCTCTTTACACTATCTGGCTCTATTTCAATGCAATAATGCCCAAACCAGTCAGCTTCCTTGTGATGCTTTTTCAAGACGCATTGCGCAGAGTTATAAATGGTGTTGTGGGCGGCACGGTGGCTCAGTGAGAATTGCTGCTCCTTTACGACGCCGAGGTCCCAGGTTCTATCCAGGATCTGGGTCACTATCTGCGTGGAGTTTGCACATTCTCCCGGTGTTTGCCTGGGTTCCGCCCCACAACCCAAAAGTGTGCAACGTAGGTGGATTTGCCATGCTAAATTTCCCCTTAATTGGAAAAATATGAATTGGGCGCTATAAATCTTTAAAAATAAATGGATGATATTGTGCAGAGAACCCCATTTTGACACCACACCTTGGTATTGTGCAAAAGACCCCGATCGGGGATGTTGAGGAACTCGAGCGTCCTTTCAGATTCAGAAGAATGGTAAGTGTTGACCTGATGACCTTTCTTCTTTGAGATTCCTTGGCGGAAGCGTGACCTTGCTCCACACGAGGGAGTGGTCAGTGCAACATTCAGCGTTGTGATAGATACACGTGACGAGGTCACTGCTGACGGTGCTCTGTCTGGTGAAGATGTCCCAGTACAACGTGTGCATTGGTTTGGTTTATAAGTAGTTGTTCCTCAAACCGTCCCAATTCTGACAGCAGAGCTCCAGAAACATCTGTCTATTTACGTTCAGTTTGCTGATTCCCGGCTGCCAGTGAACAATGGCCAAGCTGTGACGTTGATACCCACACTTGGAGTGAAAACACCGAGTCGGTGCTGTCCCTCAGAGCTGGGAATTATGCTGATGCGAGCATTAAGTGTCTCTCAGAATTTTCCTTTACATCTGTGTGTGAGGGTTGGCACACAGGTACACGTGCGGTTTACTGGACCCACGCGTGTTCACAACTGAAGATTAAGAACAAGTCTCTCTGACATTTCTGTGGGGATGAAGTCATCGCGATCAAAGTGGTTTTTTTCTGTAAATGCGGTTCAATTCTTATTTGTCGCCACTTGGATTCCCCCGTGTTTCTCTTTACGTGATCCACAGAGAGTAAGTTTATTTTCTTACAATTCAGTAATGCCCACATTGAGCCTTGTAAATTCATATGGATCAAAGCTATCTTATCTACATCACCAACCTGCAAAAGGACATTGGTCAGTCCAAGACACTGGGTCCTCATGTTCCACCTTGTGATGTGAAAGGCTGCAGGTTATCTTGACTGGTGCACATATTAACAACCAGCCTGTTAAGGGAGGACTCCCTGAGCTCGAATGATCAGGTGAAACCAGTAGGCTGCGGTGAGGCAGCAGCTAACGGACTTGCGACTATGCACGGTAGCTATTCACTGAAACCTGGTGCTTTTTCCCATTAACGACTGCAACCCCTGTTGTTCGGGCTCTGGCCGAACCGAGTGAGCGTTTCGAAACGATAACTGCTTCATTCTGCATTATGCCATCGAGAAACACAAAGCTGGATGTCCTCTCAAGGGTACAGGCGTGGGAAAATAGGCTGGAGAAGGTCAGTTGTCCAAGCATCAGGATCTCTCTCTGGCCATTGCTAGTATTGTTCACAGGAAAGGGTGTATTCAGTACTGTTTGACACCAGCTCTGTTGCTTGACTTGTCAGAGAGCTGCCTGATAGATGACAGCTTCCCACCTACAGGAATTCACTGTGGAGTTTCAGTCAGGGCTTACGCTCTCAGACTTACGTCCCGAGATCTCAACAAGGTTTATCTATCTGTACCCGGAGTCTGGATAGAGGATACTATGTGAATGAGCCAGCATTCCACATGTCAGAGGAGCAGCATTCCAAACATCTGAGGGCCAGGCCTCCTCCGAGTTCCCTGCTGCTGAGACTGGGCCTGGGAGACCCCAGTTTAGGTAAGTCGTCACGGGGATCGACGAAACAGAATTTATTGATGAGAAGGCACCGCACTGACAGCACACGCTCACAAACTCGCATCTGCTGCTGCAATAGTCGGAATACGAGCCAGTGGTGAGAGCTGGAAGCAAGCGGTGACAACCAGACTGAGAACTATACTGACACATTGAATACAGCACATCAACCAGACATTTAGAGCCCTCCAGTCTGTTGCGCCGCAAGTATGCACGCAGGCCATCCAGTCCTTCGAATCTGTGACCCCGGAACAGCAGGAGGGGGAGGCAATTCATTCCAGCGTGTCTGTTCCATCGGAACAGTAAGAGAAGAATCCATTGAGTGTCTCCAGTATGTTACCGAGGAGTACGATGAGGGGAACGACAATTAGTCCCTTGAGTCTGTTCCATCAGAACCGGAAGAGAAGGGCATTCTGCCCATAGAGCCGTTGACACTAGAACAGTTTGGGAGGAATCCAATCGGTTCCTCGACTCTGTTACAGAAGGACAGGAAGAGGAAACCCTTCATTCCCACAAGCCTTTTACGCCAGAACAGGAGGAGCTGGCAGACATTTATTCCTTTGAGTTTGTCACATCAACTTTGGAGGCGGAGGAGACCATTTTGTCTGTTGCAACAGAACCTGGAGAGGAGGAGAAGTTCATTCAGTTCTTTGAGATTATTACTCCTGAATAGGAGGAGGAGGAGCCATTTAATCCCTCGGACATTTCAGACAAAAAACGGACGAGGAGGTAATTCAGTCCCTCTAGTCTGTTAGACCGGTTGAGTCTGACGAGTCGGCCATTCAGCCCCTCGAGTCTGGAACACAAGAATGGGAAGATTGAGGAAGACGTTCGTTTCCTCAAGTCTGTTATTACAGAATATGAGATGGAGTAGAGAGTTTGGATAGGCGTGCGAGCGCGGTTGGACATGCCGGGGTTGTTTTCTCGAGAGCAGGAAAGACTGACAGGTGACCTGAGTGAGGTGTACAGTTAAATGGGGCATGGACAGGGTGATTGGGGAAGGGGGCAGCGGCTCCCCTAAGTTGAAGGGCTGCTTCCGAAGGCACACACATTCAAAGCGAGGGATGGGAGATTTCAGGAGGATTTGAGGAAAACCTTTTCTTCCCGGAGAGTGGTGACGGTCTGGAATGCACTGTCTAAGAGAAAGCAGAGATGGGATGCCTCATATCCTTCAAAGATGTCCTTGACAAGTACTTGAACGCCAAAATATTCAGGCAATGCTGTTAAGTGGGATTAGCTGGGGAGGTCAGAGACTTTCTTCCGTCGTTGCAGACTCGATGGTCAGTCGAGCCTCTTCCCCACTGCTGTATTCTATGATTCAGCGATTCTGTGAGCAGAAAATTGTGTTCCTCATGTCTGTTACACCAGATAAGGAGGTGGAGGACGTCGTTCAGTCCACGAGTGTGTTACGACGGAGCAGGAGGAAAAGGAAAGCCCTGAGTCTCTCGAAACCAGAACAGGAGAAGCGGCCATTCAGTCCTTCGAGTCTGTAAGGTGAAAATTGGGGATCATCGTCCCGTCCCTCGTGTCTGTCACACAGGAATGCGCCGACGAGAATGTCAGCCCGTCCTGTGCGTCAGGTACATAGGACCAGCCGGAGATTATTCAGACATTTTTGCCGGGGAGCAGGCATTCAACCACTCGCTCCTTTTACACAGAAATTACTGATCTCATCTGTTTTCCCTTCACCAACAGTGTCGCTGCTGTTTCATATCATCCCAGATTGCTGCTGCCCATGGCGAGGTGGCACAGTATAATTTGCGTTCTCCAGCCCTAGAGCTCCTCGTGGGTTCCCTGAGAGATGGTCTGCCGTCTCCCCTAGTCAAAGACAGAAGCTTTCGCCCAGCTGTGTGCAGTCATCGGGGGAGGTCTGCATTAGAGCACCCGGAAAATTGAGAGAAAACACAAGACAGGTACCAGGTGGAATACCAGGGGTGGAGATCAGGCGAGCGATGGCGGCTGTTTTAATTGCATAATTAGGGGTGTTGGTGGATAAAATGACAATGAAAACGTTCTGTACACGATTGTGGTGAAGGGGAATCTGCAATTGGGGTTGTGCCAGCTGGATGTAACAGAAGAGATTGGGAGATCCATGTTGGGAAAGGGATGTTGTCCTGTTGGGACAAAGTAGGTCAGTGCTGAACACAGTCAGGAAATCACATCCCTGCTTCCTCCCCGTACCCGCGTTTCTCCCACTTCTCCTAATCTCGGTATTCCTGGTAGCAATGCCAGCAAGAGGTGATGTCCTCGGCCCATCTACCTTCACCTGCTTCGTCAATGATCCTCCTTTTATAATAATGTGTATGACGGCGTCATGCGGATGTTTGACTTGTCTGTGAGACACTCTGCCAATGTCCATACAAGTCCCCAGATAATAATAATGAGGACTTTGCAGCGTCGACAGGACTGGGTTAGCCGTTATTTCCGTTTCCAAAGTTGATGCCGAGCGGTTTAACCGGTTTTATTGATTCACAGGGCTAAATCGCTGTCTTTGAAAGCAGACCAAGATAGGCCAGCAGCATTTTTCAATTCCCTTGCCAGCCTTCCTGAACAGTCGATGGAAAGTGGCGATGAGGGACTTTTCACAGTAACTGCATTTGAAGCCTACTTGTGACAATAAGTGATTTTCATTTTTGCAACACTTTGATACGACTCGTAAATGTCTCGGCCGTTCCTGATGACAGTTACAATGCAACCGGATTGCAGTTATTCTGGAGTTTCATGTCGGCCAAACCAGGTAAGCCGGCAGATTTCTTTCACTAAAGAACATTCGTCAACCTGATGCATATTCAGAAAAATACACAATGTTTTCACAGTCATCATTAGATTTTTCATGCCAGATATTGTTATATATTTAATTAAAATTCCACCAATTGCCGTGGTGGGATTCGAACCTCTGATCCAATATAATTCATCTTTATCGTTGATTGAACAGCTCATCTCTAATACAACTGTATTCGTGTAAAACCCGAGGTTGCAGGTTAGAAACACACCTCCCCCACTCCTCTCCTCTCTGAAAAGCTGAGAGTGTCTCTTACGCACGTTCAGAGACCAAGTTGCAAAGACATGTGTCAGCGCTGCTGAAAATCTCTGTCCAACATGAAGCCCCACACGGCAGACACCTGGAACAGAACCCACGGGATTAGATGTTGTCAGAACATCCAAGTCAGGGAGAGAAATAGTGGGACAGAAATTAGTTTTACACCGGGATTTGGACACATTATTAAAGGGAACACTTGGTGAAGATCTGGATAAATTGAATGTGATACATTGGAAACGGGATTGGAATACAAGAAAAGGGCAATTCAAGTAGAGGGTCTTGAAACAACCCCATTATGCCACACTCAGGAGATACCTCACCTTAACTTCCCAAGCTGGACACGCCCAGATACCTTATCAGTCCAGAAATAGAACGTGTCCGGGCCACACTGGACGTGGCCAGAGGTGTGTTTGCATCATTTATGGTTCGAAATTTCCACAGCACAGTGAAAGAAAGTGCTGTATCAGTTTTATCTGGTGTCAGGGAGAGACATGGTGTGGTATTGGGAACGGGAAGATGGCAGACGGGGATGGTCGGGGGAGTTTTCAGGCTTTTTTAAAGCGTGAACAAGCAGAAACATTTGGGGAAATAGACAGAGTGTGGGGAAATCAAACGGAAACAGTCATGGAGGGATTGCATCAGCTGAATGTAAAATTAAGGCTTTGCCAAAGCCGGCGGCGAAAAGGGCAGTGAACCCAAGGATAATGGGAAAAGCGGATTTGCTCACAGATTGCGAAATTGACGGCAGAGTTTGAGATAACCTTTGATTCTACAGCTGGGTAACTGGGGGGTTGGTCAGCAAGGAACTCGATTAGTCGGGACAGAAATATCACATTGACAACTGGGACGATACGGAGGATGATATTCTGGAGGTAAGAGTAGAAATGATTGACGATGGAGTGGATATGGAGGTCCGAAATCTGCTTAGCGTTAAAAGATAACAGAGTTGGTAAGCATTTTGGACAGTCTCGTGTACAAGAGTGGAGTCAGTGGGTAGGGAGCAGAGCCTGTGAATGCAATAATTGTCATTGTCCGTGTCCCCGTGACTGAAATAAAAAACAGAGTACTATATTGGAGAACTGATTACAAATAAAACAGCTGCATAGAGAGCAACAATTTTACGAGCGAACAGAGGAGAGAGCGAATAATTAAAAACACATTTAGCAGTGTTTTGTAGATATAACTGGATTAAGAGACTCAACCTAAACAACAGCAGCAAAGAGGGCGGAGGAAGTGACGAACAGAAATACAGTTAAACATGGTTAATAGAACGAATGTCTGGACAGGGAGACTTACCAAGTACACCAATAATAGCCAACATCGGATAGTATCCCGCTTGAAAAATAACGAGTCCAGCATGAATCCTTAATGGTAACGGGGTCCAATCTTGAGACATCCAATAAAGTCCGTCGGATAAACCCCTGTCCAGTATTGAAATGTTCAGATCGATTGTTCTCAGATTCTGATCCATTGTTGTAACGTTCCTATTGCTTGTTCACAGATTCTGATCCCTCCTCTTGGTCTCTCTGTAGCCGCTAATCTGTCAGTGTTGGAGTTGATCCTCCTCCCGCTGCCAGTTTTGAATAACACATTGAATGGAATCCTTATAAATAGAAGAGTAAAACCCTCCAGTGACACGATTAGGATCCATGGCGACTGACATTAATTACAGCGACTGAACAAACAGGGTCAGTTAACCCCTTTCGATCCAACACCTTTTGTATCAGAAGAGAGGAGATGATGTATCCCGTCCATAAGGAGTGTCTGAGCGTCAGTGAGTGAATTGTTATAATGCCGTAAAAAGTGACCATGATCTTTAACTTTTCCTTGGATACATGATTGGTCCTTTTGTATCATTGTTGTCGCTATTCGATGAGGTTATGTTTAGTTAGGATTGATAGAGACTGCTGATATACAGGATGTAGTTGAACTTTCAGTTAATTGAGAACCATGTTCTGTACTGCATAAACGTATCAACAACTTCACATTGAAGTATCTCAGTGTTATTTTAAAGTGCCAACTTAGCAAGAACTTCACCAATGACTCACTGTTAGCGCAGTACAATCTTAGACGAGCATTCAGATAGAACTACCTCTCAGTGCTATGCACAGCATGAACAGGAAGATTTCAAAGTATCTCTGTATCTCTCTCCGTTTGTATCTCTCCCTTTCTGTAACTTTCTCGACGTACCTCTCTCTATGTATCGCTCTCCGCTTCTCTCTCTCTTTCTCTGTCTCTCTCTCTATATGTATGTCTCTCTCCCTGTCTCTCGCCATCTCTCTGCCTCTCTCTCATACTGTACCTCTCTTTCTGTCTCCCTCTGTAACTCTATATCTCTCCCTGTATTTCGCTCTCTCTGTATCACTCTCTTTCTCTCTATGTATCTATCTATGTCTCTCTCTCTGTAACTCTCTCTCTGTATCTGATTCCCTCTCTTTCTGTTTCTCCCTCTCTCCGTTACTTTCTCTCAGTATCTCTCTCGCTCTCTGTCTCTCTGTTTCTCTCTCTGTGTGCGTCTGTCTCTCTGTATGTCTGCCTCTCTCTGCGTGTCTCACTCTCTATGTATATATTTGTGTCTCTCTGTATATGTATCTCTCCATCTTTCTCTCTATCTCTCCCTACATCTCTACCTTTATATTTCCGTCTCTCCGTCTCTAGCTCTGTATCTCTCTGTTTCTCTCTCTCTCGCTATATCTCCCTCTGTCTTTATCTCTCTCTAACTATCTCTATCTATTTCAATATGTATCTCTCTGTCTCTATCTCTGTGCATTTATCTTTCTCTTTGTCACTCTCTCTCTATCGCTCTCTTTCTCCGTATATCTCGCCCTCTCTGTGCACCTCTGTTCACTCTCTCTCTCTGCATTCTGTCTCTCTGTAACTCGGTGTCTCCCTCCCTGTATATCTCTTTCTGTTACTCTCCGTCTCTCTGTCTCTCTCCTTCACTTTCCGTCTCTCTGTATCTCTCTCTCTGTATTTCCATATCCCTGTATCTCTCTCGCTGTACCGCTGTCTGTCTCTCTCCCTCACTCTCTCGATGTCTTTATCTCTCTCGGTATCCCTCTCTGCACCAATCTCTCTTTTCTACCCGAGTAAAGATATAAGGAACTAAGAATCTGAATCGCTGCTTCCTGCGTCAATTCTTCAGATACGCATTCAACTGCCAGAATCCTCATTCTTATCCTCAGTAGCACGCGGCACTTGAAGTAATTCAGAGATTTCCGCAATGGAATCCTGCTACTTAATCATTGCCTCGATCTCTGTAGTCGTACTGAGGTTATCATCCCTATTTCTATTTATGTCATTTGTGCAACGGTGCACGATGGCTTCTGTCTGTACACGCTCACCCTTGAGTGTGTTATGCAGCCGCATATCATTGACACTTGCACGCAGGAGTCATCATACCATTCTGGACTGCCGTTTGCGGCCACAGAAACATCTGTGTCCCCCTAACAACCGACTTTCCTGTCAACACTGTCCTGTTCACCTCTACCCTTTCCATCCATGCACCAGGCCAGTCCTAGGTCCTCTGATCTGGCTCCTTCTGCTTTCAATAGAATGGTCATGCCCCTCAACAGTATCCAAAACGGTATGCGTGTTTACGGGGGAAATCGCCACAGGGATCTCCGGCACTCTCTGTTTTCCTCCTTTGCCCTTGCTGGTGGTCACACATATACTCTCTGCCTGCACTTTAGTTATGATCGACTCACTGAAACTCATAACTATAAAGTGCTGAACATCCAGGTGCATCCCTCCCCCGCTCCCTAATCCTGTCCCACAGGCGCAGCAGCAGGATGAACGTCCCAGAGATGTCGTCATCAAGGACAACTGAATTCTCCCTGAGCTCCCACACCCTGCAGGAAGAACACACCACTGACCGCATTACCATACCAAACTGCACCAAAACTGAAGAGGAAATTTATGAGGAAGTAACCTGATATAATTTTCATTCTGCGGAGCACTCGCCGAAACCTCTCGAGCGAAACGCTCACTCCTCAAACACTCTGCTGCAACGTTGCTAATGGCGCACCACTCTCCCTCGCACTCCTTTTTTTCTTTCTCATACATGTGGTCCTCAAAGTGACTTTTGTTTGGTTAGAGTAAGATGGAGAGTGACAAACACTGCAGTAATAAGCACATAACATAGTGGTGGTTAGCATAAATGTTTCACAGCTCCAGGGTCCCAGGTTCGATTCCCGGCTGGGTCACTGTCTGTGCGGAGTCTGCACGTCCCCCCCCCCCCCGTGTGTGCGTGGGTTTCCTCCGGGTGTTCCGGTTTCCTCCCACAGTCCAAATATGTGCGGGTTAGGTGGATTGGCCATGCTAAATTGCCCGTAGTATCCAAAAAAGTAAGGTTATGGGGGGTTGTTGGGTTACGGGTATAGGGTGGATACGTGGGTTTGAGTAGGGTGATCGTTGCTCGGCACAACATCGAGGGCCGAAGGGCCTGTTCTGTGCAGCACTGTTCTATGTTCTATGTTCTAACATAATAACATAATAACTGGAAGCGGAAATAAGCCATCTGACCCATCAAGCCTGCTCCGCCATTCAATGAGATCATGGCCGATCTTTTGTGGACTCATCTCCACTTTCTCGACACAACACCACAACCTTTTATTCCTTTATTCTTCAAAAAAAACTATCTATTTTATCTTGAAAACATTTAATGAAGGAGCCTCAACTGCATGGGCAGGACATTCCATAAATTCACAACCGTTTGGGTGAAGAAGTTCCTCCTAAACTCATTCTTAAATCTACTTCCCCTTATTTTGAATCTATGCCCCCCAGTTCATCTTTCGCCGGCCAGTGGAACCGACCTCCCTGCATCTATCCTATATTTTCCCTTAATTTTATTTGTTTCTATAAGATGCCCCCGCATCCTTTTAAATTCTAACGAGTACAGCCCCAGTCTACTCAACCTCTCCTCGTAATCCAACACCCTCAACTCTGGGATTAACCTAGTGAATCTCCTCTGCACACCCTGGAAAGCCAGTACGTCCTTTATCAGGTAAAGAGACCAAATCTCTACATAATAATCCACTTGTGGCCTCACGAACACCTTATACAGTTGCAGCATAACCTCTCTCGTCCGAAAAAAACGCTATCCCTCGAGCAATGAAGGACAAACCCCCATTCGCCTTCTTAATCAAATGTTGCATCTGTAAACTAGCTTTTAGCGACTCATTTAACCGGACGCACGGGTCCATCTGCAGAGCAGCATGTTTTATTCTTTAATATTTAAATAATCCATTTTGCTGTTCTTCCTCCCAAAATGGATAATCTCACATTTCTCAACATTGTATTCCATCTGCCAGACCCTAGCACATTTATTTCGACTGTCCAAATCCCTCTGCAGACTTCAAGTATCTTCTGCACTTTTTGCATTACAAATCATTTTTGTGTCGTCTGCAAACCGGGACACATTGCCCTTGGTCCCCAAGTCCAAATCATCTCAGTACATTGTGAACAATTGTGGGCCCAACACTGATCCGTGAGGGACACCACTAGCTACTGATTGCCATCCAGAGAAATACCCATCAATCCCCACTCTTTGCTTTTTATTAACTAAATAATCCTCTATCCAAGCCACTACTTTACCATTAATGCCGTGCATCATTATCTTATGCAGCAACCTTGTCAAAAGCTTTCTTGACATCCAGATGTACCACATCCATTGGCTGCCCGTTGTCTACCACACTGAGAATGTCCTCAAATAATTCCACTAAATTAGTTCGGCAGGATCTGCCCTTTACGAAACCATGCTCCGTTTGTCCAAGGTACAATTTCCATCCAGATGCCTCGCTATTACTTTCTTGATGATAGATTCAAGCAACATCCCTACTGTCGAAGTTAAGCTAACTGGCTTATAATTGCCCACTTTGTGCCAAACTCAATTTTTGAACAATGGTGTTACGTTTGCTAATTTCCAATCCGCCGGGACCATCTCAGAGTCTGGTGAATTTTGGTCAATCATCACGGGTGCATTTGCAATTTTCAGCCATGCCTTTAAGTACCCTGGGATGCCACTAAAGTTAAGTTTTGACTGTCACTTAGCAACATATTTTTCACAAACTAAATTCTGGTTTCGTGTGACGGTCATTCAGATAACACGGGCTGCAGCTGGTTGCAGCTGTAACTGAAATATACTACAGCCTTTGAAGTTAGTTCAACTTGATGCATTGAACATGTTGCACAGTTAGCACAGTTCTCTGTGAGTTCGACTCTCTGCTCAGCTACTCTGTCTGACTGAACAAGACGAGCCCTTACACAAGTGCTGAATGTGTTCCGTGATATATACACCCTGACTCACTCTGTAGATGTGCCCAGTGGAAAGAAGCGGTGTGAGTGCCTTGTGCCTTTTATAGTGGGAAACCACCCCCAAGTTTTCTGCCTGCTGATTGGTTATGTCCAGTTCTCTGTGCTCATTAACTGCCTGCCTGTATCTCATCATGTGCATATCTGCAGAGCATGACATCTCCCCTTTTGAAATGTTTTTCTGTAGCAGATGTGAAAGTATTTACATGTGCACGCCGAAAAACTAACTTATTTACATACAATGGCAGATGGGAACATAGGCATTAGCTATTCTTAGAGACGTATTTCAAGAAAACACCATATGTCTGCTGAAATGGTTAATGTTTCCTGCAGAATCTAACGGGAGGAGAACTTGGCGCGATGCCATTTACGTATTTTCACGCAATCTAAAAACATATTCATATTTCAATTACTCTTATTTGTAAAGTTACTTTCTTTTAAACTGATATAGTGTGAACTGAACAACTTTGGGAACATTTGCAAGAGGAATTATGAATGTTTTTCCATTAAAAACAAGTCGAGAATGCGTTTTGTTGTCCTTCAGAGGAACCACTTGTTATAATAAGGCCAGTACAACATTCCAAGCAGTAGTTAGTTTACATCATCTGGTCTACTAAATTTCGTACAAAAGCAATGTTAAAATTCAGTCATGATTCCCAGCATGCTTCTAAATTGGTAACTCATTAACTTCTCTTCCATAATTCCCTTATTGTGGACCTTTTAATCAACACCTTTTAGTCAATTATCATGTCTTCTGTAGAGAAAGGTTGTTCGATTTTTGTGGCTTGCGTCTGTGACCGAGTGCGTTAGCGGGAGTTTCATAAGTAATGGGATAAGAAGGGGGAGTCAGGACTTGGGAAAGTGGAATTGTAGGATCGGGGAGCGCAGGATGAGGGTGTGGTCCAGGGTTGAAATCCTCCTCCTCTTCCGTATCGCTTGAATAGGGGAACATCGGCATGCCAGAGCAACTTGGAGGATCCTCCTTTCCTATAATCTTACCAGCTAGCCCTCCTTTCCTGCAGACAGGAGGTTTGTTATTGCCAGATTGCTTTTTTAGTGTTTTGACTGTTTTCTATCCCAAAGCTCACATTACAATTTTAAAGTCTCCCAATATTTCGCTTTACCATTCACACACTCATTAATCCCTTTTTTGCGGGTATTATTTCTAAAACCCATTAATAGTGATTGCTCGTTGTGTTAAGTGGACTGTTTTTTTTCCACTGTAAAATAAAACATTCTATTTAAAGCCGGCATTTTTTTTCCAGATTGCTTTTTATTCTGCATCAATGCTATTGTCAAAGTTCCAAGATGCCTGTGTTACCTAGTGGCCAGATATCGTTACCTAATTTTGTTGTTTAAAGCAGCGCTGCAGACAGTCTCCGGAACTACGTTCATGAGAAGGGTTTTCACAACACATGAAAAATAGAGGGGAATTGCCCCTAGCTTTGTCTAGAGTCTGTCCCATAATGTTAGTAAAAGGTGCCCCTGGCAAAAAAAAACGCTCAAAAAAAATTCTGGTACCAAATCAAATTGGAGGGTCCTTGAATCCAAAAAACAATTACTGACAGTGTCCCTGACCCCAAAACTTAATCAAAGGGTCCCTGACCCAAATTTATTGACAGCCTGTATAAATCTGATCCAGATCGAAAACGAGATCAAAAAGGTCCCTGACCTGCGGCCAATCACAATCGGGTCCCTGACCCCAAAATAAAATTTACTCACAGTCAAATTTAGATTCGAGAACCGTCACCTGTTTAGTTACTTCCTTCAGGGATGAGGGGTCGCAGCACAGATCAGAGAGAGAGAGAGAGACCAAGGTTAATCTTACCTTGTGCCGGCGTCTGTCTCTGTACTCCGGATGTGGCCTTGATCACTTTTTCTCTGTCCCTCACGGAAGATCACTTCAGGATATTGGATTTTTTCTCGCAGCGCCAAATGTCGTAGTCAATATTTTCCCCGCTTCTGGACTGTGATAGAAAGATTCAAACATGATTCGTTATGTAAGCAAAACTAAGCTTTATTTACGGATTGCAACTGCTAGCAGTATGGCTGAGACTTGAAGTCGGAAGGCAGTCAAGTACAAACTGTTGGATCCGTCCCAAGTCTGCAATATCACAAAATAAGACGATTTTTAGACATTATAGGATCAATATAACATGAATACAGCTTGGTCAGGAATTTGATCAAAAGTAAAACGTAAGTAACAATCATTACAATGGCGTCACCTTGCTGACCTTTAGAGGACTCGGGGTTTCATATCATTATCTTGTCTTTTGGTACATGTTTAAGAGATGGAGCAAATTTGTTTAAGTACGGAAAGAGACACGTTTTTAGCTAATAGTCTGTACTTAGACTGCTCTGGTCATATGACGAACTAGCTTTATCCGAGTTTAGAGTCAGCCAGTTCTCGGGTCGAATTGACCTTGGCTGCTTGTATTTGTGCCTTAGGTTATGTGAAGTCAGTTTAAATTTAATTGTACCAAGAAAACTTGACTAGCTTTCCCATAATGCCATTATTTGCTTCGCACCATACCACAGCCGTGCCTGAGGACCCCTATCTGGTGAGATAGTCTCGGGTAGGCCACCTACGGCACTCATCCCCGCACTGCCTGAGGACCCCTATCTGGTCAGCTAGGCTTGAGTCGGCCACCTACGGCACTGATCCACGCCCTGCCTGAGGACCCCTATCTGGTCAGCTAGGCTTGAGTCGGCCACCTACGGCACTGCTCCACGCCCTGCCTGAGGACCCCTATCTGGTCAGCTAGGCTTGGGTAGGCCACCTACGGCATTGATCCCCGCACTGACTGAGGACCCCTATCTGGTTAGCGAGGCTTGAGTAGGCCACTGACGGCACTGATCCCCGCACTGCCTGAGAACCCCTATCTGGTCAGCTAGGCTTGAGTCGGCCACCTACGGCATTGATCCCCGCACTGACTGAGGACCCCTATCTGGTCAGCTAGGCTTGGGTAGGCCACCTACGGCATTGATCCCCGCACTGACTGAGGACCCCTATCTGGTTAGCGAGGCTTGAGTAGGCCACTGATGGCACTGATCCCCGCACTGACTGAGGACCCCTATCTGGTAAGCTAGGCTTGGGTAGGCCACTTGCGGCACTGATCCCTGCACTGACTGAGGACCCCTATCTGGTTAGCGAGGCTTGAGTAGGCCACTGACGGCACTGATCCCCGCACTGACTGAGGACCCCTATCTGGTAAGCTAGGCTTGGGTAGGCCACTTGCGGCACTGATCCCTGCACTGACTGAGGACCCCTATCTGGTCAGCTAGGCTTGAGTAGGCCACCTACGCCACTGGTCACCTCCTTACCCGAGGATTCCACCCATTCTTGGCCAGCCGCAGACCATACGCACCCCATCCAGAGCTTTTGTTTCGAAACATTTTTACTGTTTCTTAGTATGTGGTTGAAAGAATTCTCTTTACCAAAAGTTTTGTTTGCTTTCCGGCGACCCTTCGGTCTCTTTCTCACATGCTATTTACATGTTCAACCACTTCGGTGAAACGATTTGCTGCTGGATGGAGAAATTGTCCGCCCACTCAGTGCATCGATGACGCAGGCTGCGAGACTGCTCGCACTGTGACAGTATTTCTTTTTCGGATGTCTTGTCCCCAAAAATATTTGGCTCAAAAAATAATGAGGGAGTCACATATGGTGACAATGCTAATGGGCAATTGATGACAAAAGGAAAGACAGACAGACGTACGAGATCTTAAACAATACAATAACATATACTATGCTTGTGTGTGTCCACAGGAAATCCAAAACACTGGAAGACAGAGCAAGTCCAATAGAAAAGTGAAGACGGACGTGATGACCTGCAGTTGGATCATCGTGGGATCACTACAGTTGCGCGCCGAAGCAACTCCCCTCACCCCCACCACACAGGCCGTGAATGTATCCCTTCACTGTCTTGCACTACAGCCAGAAACAGCCACTGACACATCAACCTGCTGCGAGATCCCATAACATAATATTTCCTTTCATGCATCGTGGAAATCCCATTAGTGATAGTAAATCCTCTGCAGTATCATCCAGACACTGACACTTCGAAAATAGCCAAGGGAAACCTCCAGCACTCATGTGTACCCACTGAGACCCCCTATTTTCGGACTCCAGCAAACTCCCCACACTCTCTAAATACATAAAGTGCATCGATTATTTTGTGATGCGTTCTAATAAAAGAAAGGATTTGAATTTTCTGTACTTGACCGCCAAAATACAGAGAAATGTAACGCTGCTATTGTATAGTTTATACTGTTTGTAAATTCTTTTTATTGGCTAAACAGCCTGAATATAGTTTAGAGAAAGATAGTTAGAGGTTCCCGTGTTTAGAAAAATAAATAAATGTGATGCATGCTTGAAAGTTATAGTGCTCCAAAGGATTTTATAATGACATGGTGTAAATAAAGCAATTTAGGTAAAGGTTCAAATCCATAGGACAGAGTAGAATTGAACATGTCCTTGATTGCGAGTGATCGACTTAGGCAGAGAACAAAGAAGATTAAGTAACGTGATACGTCAGGCGTCATGTTGGGGATCATAAGGAACGAGTGTAGCCTTCTGGGATGGTCACGTGCAGCATATAAAATGGACACTCGCCGAGCATACAGGGGAAATGGACAATGCAAAGTAACAAGCAGACACAGAGCCTGAATGTGTATTTAGAAGACAGTCTGCAGACAGAACCAAAACTCTTGGCCGCTTTGTACATTGATGGCCCATCTCCTATAAACAGAGAACTAGCGCTCGGTAGCCGATACTGTCCCAGACTTTCCGGCGCCACTAACCCAGCAAGAAGATACAAACAGAGCAAATCCAACGGCCACTTAGGACCAGCCCAGCCATCAAGGCATCCGCCCCTTTCTTGGCTCAGATCGATGGCAATGGTCGAGAAGCTGCCCAATTAATTGGGACCAAGTTTAAGGCCCGCCTTAAACTGCGTGAAGGCACCGCCCCCCCAACCCCCAAGTGTAAGACGGAACCCCGCCATATGTTTCCTCTCTTGGAATCGGCAATCAACAGGTGAGACCCCTCCACCTGCACCACCAGAAGTAAGAAAGTTTAGGTTCAAACCCGCTACCAGATGGACGACCATAGCTTACTCCTGTTACCTCTTCGAACCAAACAGCCTCAGATCCGAACATCGGTCACGGTTCCTCTGACCTAAGCGGGAGCTCGAAGTTAAGTATAGGTGTTAGTAATAGATACAGTTTAGCCTGTAGTGTTATTGTGCATGAGTCAACCATACTGTGTGTAAATAAAGTACCATTGACTTTGAACCAGCAAACTGACGTATTGGCTCTTTGTTCGATATTCGGTTGAACCATGTGGCGGTATTAAGAGATTCCCATTCTTGGCCAGCCGCGGCCCATTCACACCCCATTCGCAACTTTTATTTCGAAACACTTTTACTGTTTCTTAAGGTGTGGTTTAAAGAATGCTTTTTGCCACAAGTTTTGTTCGCTTTCCGGCGACCCTGAGGTCTCTTTCTCACATGCTATTTACATGTTCACCACTTCGGTGAAACGATTTGCTGCTGGATGGAGAAATTGTCCGCCCACATCGCATCGACCACATGCCAATTGTGCAACCAAAGTGCTGTTCTCATCGAGTTAAGCATTTTGCCTTAGGTGCCATTTGTTGTCAGTGAGGCTGACATCAGAATTTTCAACTTTTTGCCAGATGCTCATTTTGCAAAGAAAGTGATTTTCAAATCGATTGAAGCATTTTAAGGTAATTGCCATTCAGGTTCACTGACGTCGGAAACATGAACTTCCCCTTTTTATCAGTCGCTTTTTTTGCAACCAAAGTGATGTTCACATTGAGTCAAGCATTTTGACATATTCGTACATTTGTTGTTAGTGAGGCGGATATTATACTTTCCTGCTTTTTGCCATATGAATATTTTGCAATGGAAGTAATTTTATCTACGATTGAAGCATTTTAACTTAGTTGCCATTTGCTGTTAGTGAGGCAGATATCATAAGATTCTCCTTTTTGCCAGAGGCTTACTTTTCAACAGAAGTGATTTTCTCATCGAGTGAAGCATTTTCAGTCACTTGCTGTTTGTTTTCAATGTGGAGGATATCATAATTTTCTGCTCTTCGCCAGATAATTATTTTGCAACCAAAGCGATTTTCGCATCGATTGAAGTATTTTGTTTTTTTTGCCATTTGATTTCAGTGAGTCGGATATCGTAACTTTCTACTTTTAGTCAAATGCGTGTTTTGAATCGTGTTAAGAATTTTGAGTTATTTGCTTCTTGTCAGAGTGGCGGATATCATCACTTTCTACCTTATGCCACATGCTTACTGAGAAGCAAAGCAATGTTCTCATCCACTTAAGAATTCTGATTTATTTGCCATTTACTTTCAATGAGGCTAAATTCATAATTTTCTACGTATTGCCGGATAATTATATTGCAGAAATAGATCCTGTGTAAATAGACACTGCTTTCTATAGGACACAGTTAAAACCTATTCTGCTTACTGCCGTACACAGTGTAAATGGACCCTGCTCTCTGTAGGACACGGTTAAAACCTATTTTGATTACTGTAGCCCGCAGTGTAACTAGACCCTGCTCTCTATAGGACAGGATTAAAAACTATTCTGTTTACTGTTGGGCTAAGTGTAAATAGACAGTGCTCTCTATAGGACACGGTTCAAACCTATTCTGCTTACTGTCGGGCGCTGTGTATATGGATCCCTGCTCTCTATAGGACACGGTTAAAAGCTATTCAGATTCCGGTTGGGCGCGGTGTAAATAGACCCTGCTCTAGGACAAGGTTAAAAACTATTCTGTTGATTGTCGGGCGCTGTGCAAAAATATATTCTGCTCTCGAAAGGACACAGTTAAAACCTACAAAATTATGAGAGGCATGGACAGGGTGGATAGCAACAAGCTTTTCCCAAGAGTGGGAGTGTCAGTTACAATGCGTCACGATTTCAAGGTGAGAGGGGAAAAGTTTAAGGGAGATGTGCGTGGAAAGACTTTTTATGCAGAGGGTGGTGGGTGCCTGGTACGCTTTGCCAGTTGAGGTGGTAGAGGCGGACACGGTAGCATAAGTTAAGAAGCATCTAGACAGGTATATGAATGGGCGGGAACTTGAGGATGTAGAACTTGGAAAATAGGAGACAGGTTTAGATAAAGGATCAGGATCGGCGTAGGCTGGGAGGGCCGAAGGGCCTGTTCTTGTGCTGTAATTTTCTTTGTTCTTTGTTCTTTGTTCTTTGGTTGTTTTTGAACGGCACGGAGATAATGGGCCGAACGGAGCATTCATATGCTGTTTGACCGGCACGGAGATAATGGGCCGAACGGGGCATTGCTATGCTGCTGTGTGACCGGCACGGAGATAATGGGCCGAACGGCGCATTGCTATGCTGCTGTGTGACCGACAGGGAGATAATGGGCCGAACGGGGCATTGCTATGCTGCTGTGTGACAGTGACGGAGATAATGGGCCGAACGGGGCATTGCTATGCTGCTGTGTGACCGGCAGGGAGATAATGGGCCGAACGGGGCATTGCTATGCTGCTGTGTGACAGGCACGGAGATAATGGGCCGAACGGGGCATTGCTATGCTGCTGTGTGACAGGCACGGAGATAATGGGCAGAACGGAGCATTGCTATGCTGCTGTGTGACCGGCAGGGAGATAATGGGCCGAACGGAGCATTGCTATGCTGTTGTGTGACCAGCACGGAGATAATGGGCCGAACGGGGCATTGCTATGCTGCTGTGTGACCGGCAGGGAGATAATGGGCCGAACGGAGCATTGCTATGCTGTTGTGTGACCAGCACGGAGATAATGGGCCGAACGGGGCATTGCTATGCTGCTGTGTGACAGTCAGGGAGAAAATGGGCCGAACGGGGCATTGCTATGCTGCTGTGTGACCGGCAGGGAGATAATGGGCCGAACGGAGCATTGCTATGCTGTTGTGTGACAGGCACGGAGATAATGGGCCGAACGGGGCATTGCTATGCTGCTGTGTGACAAGCACGGAGATAATGGGCCGAACGGAGCATTGCTATGCTGCTGTGTGACCGGCAGGGAGATAATGGGCCGAACGGAGCATTGCTATGCTGCTGTGTGACCGGCAGGGAGATAATGGGCCGAACGGGGCATTGCTATGCTGCTGTGTGACCAGCAGGGAGATAATGGGCCGAACGGAGCATTGCTATGCTGCTGTGTGACCAGCACGGAGATAATGGGCCGGCCGAACGGCGCATTGCTATGCTGCTGTGTGACCAGCACGGAGATAATGGGCCGAACGGGGCATTGCTATGCTGCTGTGTGACCGGCACGGAGATAATGGGCCGAACGGCGCATTGCTATGCTGCTGTGTGACCGGCACGGAGATAATGGGCCGAACGGCGCATTGCTATGCTGCTGTGTGACAGGCACGGAGATAATGGGCCGAACGGAGCATTGCTATGCTGCTGTGTGACCGGCACGGAGATAATGGGCCGAACGGGGCATTGCTATGCTGCTGTGTGACCAGCACGGAGATAATGGGCCGAACGGAGCATTGCTATGCTGCTGTGTGACCAAGCACGGAGATAATGGGCCGAACGGCGCATTGCTATGCTGCTGTGTGACCAGTCACGGAGATAATGGGCCGAACGGCGCATTGCTATGCTGCTGTGTGACAGGCACGGAGATAATGGGCCGAACGGGGCATTGCTATGCTGCTGTGTGACAGTGACGGAGATAATGGGCCGAACGGCGCATTGCTATGCTGCTGTGTGACAGGCAGGGAGATAATGGGCTGAACGGCACATTGCTATGCTGCTGTGTGACAGGCACGGAGATAATGGGCCGAACGGAGCATTGCTATGCTGTTCACACTTCAGTGTCAATGACTCAATGAGGAGAACATGGTGTGGCTACACCTCAGGTCTTTATAGTGCATGTTGAGGGCCACTGTTTCATTATGGGTTTTATCTGAATGCTAGTTAAGGGTTTACTTCAGTCTCAGGGGAAAGCAGACACGAAATACTCATACAAATAAAAAGTGAGAAAACTATGACGAACAAATTATTCATAAGGTGATATATATCGAATGTATTGACTCCAGGAAGACATCGAAAGAATAGAAAGGCCTGTTGATTGATCTTCTCAGAAACTAAATATTCATAAAAAGATATATTCGACCATTGCGAAAGAGACAGTCGATATGATAACTGGTATTGCAGCATGTTCACATCGACATTGGCAAACGTTCATCAGAAAAAATGGTTTTACACCAATTATTAACCATTTCTGGAAAATGTAAGGATATAAATCCAAGAGTATTTAGATAGTTTATTATTGCAGTCGTTTAACTTGAAATTCATGCACATTAATCAGACAGAGAAACATGGATTACAGGTGCTTCAACACGAATTTAATATGGAGATTGGAATGTTCGAAAGTGGAGAACAAAGTCTGAAATTGATTATACTCATGTTTAACTTTTTATGCTTAAATTTACATGATATGTTCCTTAAAGAGTGTTAATTGTGTTTGGTAATGGGAAATGTAGACAGTTGAATGACTTTGAAGAATAATGTCAACTTTATATGTTGCTGGTTCATTTTTAAGTGGAGGTGTGTTTAACATATATTGCATTTTATCCATTTGGTGCAGTAAGGGTTAAATGTCTGGGTCAGTGTTTGCTTGATTGCTGCAGTTATTTTTCAAACATCCTGGATGCATGGCAGCTAGACTTGTTGGTCCAGAAGTGTAATTAAAACATTGTATCGGTTTCGGCTGATGGGCTTTTATCTACATTAAGTGGGTTCCATGTGGAGCAGTTAATTAGAGACATGTTGTTCACATTATTAATATTATATAATTCAACCCAAGAGTTGAAGCAGTCAATTCTTACCGGCTTCAAGGAGGTTACTTTCGGCTGGAAGGTCAGCTGGGAAGGTTGCTGAATATTTGAACATCCAGATATTCTGCATTATTCTGGCAGGGTGCCATGTTTTTTCGTTCCACTGTCTCATAAAATATCTTCTTCAAAGTGGGGTGTTCGATATATCTCAACACAACAATGTCCCTGAGCGTGAACTGCAGTTATATTAATTGGGGCTGTTTAGCACAGGGCTAAATCGCTGGCTTTGAAAGCAGACCAAGCAGGTCAGCAGCACAGTTCGATTTCTGTAACAGCCTCCCCGAACAGGCGCAGGAATGTGGCGACTAGGGGCTTTTCAAAGTACTTCATTTGAAGCCGACTCGTGACAATAAGCGATTTTCATTTCATTTAATTTTAAATGTTGTTTGGCATCTGGGAAGCTATTGCTGTTTGGGTGAAAATAAAGATCTCAGTTAAGGTTTACCAGTCTGCCTCTACTATTCTTGAACTGCGTTATTTTCCTCGTGGCTTCCTGCTGTCTCAGCTGGTTAGCCAATAGGCGGATAGCCTTGTCTCTGTGTTCGTCGAAGGCCCCCGTGACGGGCGGGGTTGATACACTGTTTTCCCTGTGGATAGCAGGTCCCGTGCCTGGCGGGGTTGATACACTGCTTTCCCAGTGGATAGCAGGTCCCGTGCCTGGCGGGGTTGATACACTGCTTTCCCAGTGGATAGCAGGTCCCGTGCCTGGCGGGGTTGATACACTGCATTCCCAGTGGATAGCAGGACCCGTGCCTGGCGGGGTTGATACACTGCTTTCCCAGTGGATAGCAGGTCCCGTGCCTGGCGGGGGTGATACACTGCTTTCCCAGTGGATAGCAGGTCCCGTGCCTGGCGGGGTTGATACACTGCTTTCCCAGTGGATAGCAGGTCCCGTGCCTGGCGGGGTTGATGCACTGCTTTCCTAGTGGATAGCAGGTCCCGTGCCTGGCGGGGTTGATACACTGCTTTCCCAGTGGATAGCAGGTCCCGTGCCTGGCGGGGTTGATACACTGCTTTCCCAGTGGATAGCAGGTCCCGTGCCTGGCGGGGTTGTTACACTGCTTTCCCAGTGGATAGCAGGTCCCGTGCCTGGCGGGGTTGATACACTGCTTTCCCAGTGGAGAGCAGGTCCCGTGCCTGGCGGGGTTGATACACTGCTTTCCCAGTGGATAGCAGGTCCCGTGCCTGGCGGGGTTGATACACTGCATTCCCAGTGAATAGCAGGTCCCGTGCCTGACTGGGTTGATACACTGCTTTCCCAGTGGATAGCAGGTCCCGCGCCTGGCGGGGTTGATACACTGCTTTCCCAGTGGAGAGCAGGTCCCGTGCCTGGCGGGGTTGATACACTGCTTTCCCAGTGGATAGCAGGTAAATGTCCATTTGCAGCTTTTTTCTCTCCACCAGCTGCTCTACAGTCGGGGCCTCAGAGTAGTTTAAGTTGACTTCCAGTATGGCGTCCACCAGTTGTTCCCTAGCCACCCTCGTTTTCCGATCTCTGCTTGCCTTGTAGGCTATGATTTGTAGTCTATGATTCCTTCTCGGCTAATCAATGCCACACGTGGAGGGTGAGACCTCCCCGGTTTGGATGTTACTAACGTAGCCGCCTATGGCCCGCGATGTTTTTTGACAGAAGGCCTTGCCGGCCAGGAGGTCCGTGTCCAGTCTCCACGTGCGGCGCTGGGCCCGGCCCCGTCTCCATCCTCACATCCATCCAGTGTGGAGCGTGGTCGGAGATAACGATCGCAGAGTACTCCGTTCCCGTGATCCCTGGAAACACCGATTTCCCCACTGCAAAGAAGCCGATAAGGGTGTATACCTTGTGTACTTGTGAGAAGTATGAAACTTCCTTCTCTCCCAGGTGCAGGAACCTCCTTGGGTCCACCACCCCTACCTGCTCCATAAATGCTTCCAGCTCCCAAGCCATGCCAACCTTTTCCCTGCTCTCGGGTTTGATCAGTCAGTCAGTGGGTCCTGTACACAGGTCAAGTCGCCCCCCCCCCCCCATGATCAGTCGGTGTGTGTCAATTTGGGGGATTTCTGCCATGGTCTTCTTTATGAATTCTGTATGGTCCCAGTTGGCAGCATGGACATTTAGCTGTACGACCGGTGCCCCTTCCAGGACACCGCTGACCATGACGTAACTTCCCCCTGGGACCGTAACTGTCTTGGTTTCTGTAAACCTCGTCCTCTATCAAATGAATATTGCTACCCCCCCCCCCCCCCCTCCCCAAGCCCGCGGCCCATAGCATTAGTGGAACACCTGTCCCACCCATTTTCTTCCTTACCAGCAGTGGGCCCTTCTCCCTCAGGTGCGTCTCTTGTCTGCTTTTAGGCTTCTTCGGTGGGTGGACTGGGTTTTTCACTGGGCCGTTGTCCCCTTACGTTCCAGATAACAATCCTGGTGGGGGACCCTGACACCCCCCCCCCCCCGTCCTGCGGGATCACCCGTATTAACCTGGTGGATGTGCCTCTGCACTCTGGGGTTTTCCTTTCTCAGGGGACTGCCCACAATGGCCGGGTTAGCTGATTTCACCATGAGATCGGGCCCCAGGGCTCTGGGTCTCCTTTTGTCCAGGGGGCAGCCAACCTGGCTGCCAGCTATGTTGGGTGCCACGTGGCTGTGCCCCTGCCCCCTAGCGTCTCCCTTCGCCCTAAGCCCTCCCGAGTGGCTGTTTGCGGCGCCATCGTGGTTCCTCGCCATGCTCCGTCCGCCGAGGCCTGTGTTCGTGCTGCTTATCTACCTCGGCCTTCTCTATGCTTCTCTTGTGTTCTGCGCTCTCTCCATGACTCCTCTCACCTCCACATAGTCCCTGTCTCTCTGTCCCATCCCCGCCCACTGTTCTTCCCCCACCCCCCCCCTGCCCTTCCCCACTCTCTGTGCCAGGCGAGCCCTTTTCCTGAGAGGCGCGACACGACCATTCTTTCTTCCTGCCCTCCAGTGTTGGCCCTTCTCGCTAGCTCCTGGACCCATTTCAGTACTTACCCTCCTCTGGTCCTGTTTTACCTTCCTTTTGCTCGCCCTTGTCTCGCGCTCCAGTGTACCTTTCTCACACACATTTACGTTGCTTCGCTCCCCTCCCCATCGAATTGAGATTGGAACGAGCCCGAGAAGGAGTCAGCAGTCAAACGCAGTACAGCAAACACGTGCGTACAGTTCGTGATCGTATTGTCTCACTTTGCGGTCTGCAGCCGTCCCCACTACTCCTCCACATGCAGCCCACCGGACCTGTCTCCCCTCTCTCGCCTCTTCATTTGTGTCTTCAGCTCCGTGGAACGGAGCTTTGGCGCCTGGCAAGGGCAAGGGTGACAGGTCCGATTTCGCGCGATTTGATTTTTTTTTAAAAACCGCCGAGATACCCCCTGAAAAATGCCGCGGTTTCGTGGACCTTCGGGGACCCCACCGGAAGTCCTCCTCTGACGTAATATTCCGACACATTGAACTATGCATGAAATGAAACACGGAAAAGAGTCGTTGTCAAGTTAAGCCAGGTTTATTCCTGCCATAAAATGGCACGGAAGATATAGTAATTTTCGGAGAAAGAGGAAAAAAACGTTGGCATGTGCGTCTATGTGTTTGTAAAAACATGAGTGAGAGAAAGGGAAAGAGAGAGAGAGAAAGAGACACGCGGGCAGGTCAATAATGACAGGGTGAGGAACAGGCAAAGAGGGAATCTTAGAGACAGATCGAGGCAAATGGAGCGATGGAGAAGGAGTGCGAGAGACAGACAGAGAGAGGGAACTGAAGCGATGGATAGACATGAATACAGCACTGGAAAGATAGAGAGAGAGAGAGAGAGACTCACTCAGAGGCAGATAATGGAATAGGGTGATAGAGACATTCCAGGAGAGGCAGTAGGAGAGGGAGAGATGAGGTGGAGATAAATGGAGAGAGATAAATAGAAGAGAAGAGAGAGAGGTAGAGAGAAATAGCGTGATAGAGAGAAGCAGGCAACTAGAAATAGAGAAATGGAGAGATAAAGAGATAAATGGGTAGAGGAGCACGAGAAAAAGGAGATAGATATTGGGTGAGGAAAACAACAGCTAAGATTAGCGAGATGGAGATGGACAACGAGAGGTACCGAGACACTGAGAGAAATAGGGGAATGAAGAGGCAGAGGAAGAGTGACACAGAGAAACAAAGCATGATATACTCAGTGCTTGTGGTGACAATTCTCTGACATTAGTTTGATGTTAACATTCAAATATGGATTATTTGAAAGGTACACATCGTGTAGCGCTGTAACTATTTGAACTCTCCTCCCTCCGAGTTGATTTGCTGAGGCACCATTCCGAGAGAGATATCAGACGTGGACAATAATCTTTAACCAATGCAGCCCGTGTTCTTCACATGATTCAGAAAATAAGTGTGTGGGAGATTATTACAACTACACAATGAAGCAGAGAGTGAATTAGTGGAATTACAGTAAGCTTCAGCCGCAGTCTGAGATGAAGCTCACAGTGAGACTGGTTATCTTTGTTAACTCGTTCGGCCTCTGCAGCACATGTAAAGCTGCGCACATTTTTCCTCTATGTCAAACTCTTCTTCGTTGTGGAGAATGCATTGTGTTCCAGCTTCATTACATCCTATAGTGCGATCTGGGAAATAAAAGGATTATTCAATTAATAACAGGTATCACAGACTCTCATCAGCTGTCGTCCAATAGAGTGGCAGCACAGTGCCGACTAACTGTCTGAAATCGTAAGGACCATTGGAATTGATATTTATCTTCTCCTTTTCTATATACTAACCTCCTCTTCTAAGTGATAAAACCATTCGTTCATTTGCGGCTATGGTTTGTACCAGGAGGAGGAAGCCAAGTAGCAGAAACAGTGCTTTCACCATTCTTCACTAACTGCCGCACAGTCACTGTGATATTGCTGCAGCACAGGACCTCTTTATATAAACACACAGAGCGTTCTGTAGTTAATATTCACACACACACGGCGCGGGTTGACTCCACCTCGGACATGTTAATATAACATTTCAATACCCGAGTGCATCATTAACTGTAATCAAGTACGTTTCTCGTATTCATAAGTGGCAGGATAGATCTCAATGCTTCTGGACTGGCAATGGTTTACAGGAATAGTTTGATGCATTAGAAATATCATCGATACAAAGAAAATAGAAAACATTTGACCCATCGTTCTCTTTCAGCATGCTATCTAATGATTCACCCTTCCCTCTGCTCTTTGTCCCTTTCCATGCAATATCCCTCTCATCCTCAATTCATTATTGAATTTATCTTTTCCAGGCAGATCGTGAAATAGCCTTCCAATAACAACCCAGGAAGCGGGTTACAGTTCACAACAACTCATTGTATCAAAATGAAAATCTATCATTTACCGCTTGGTTATTTTTATAATTCTATACGTCTGTGGCCATTGCTTCGTTCATTTCTCATTCGCGAGAATTTCTCAGTGCGATGATGTGTAGAAGAGTTGGGGAACTCTGCCTGATGTCTTGGGCCCAAATGTCATCCATCCTCCAATATAACTTCCGAAACACGTGAGAAGTACAGTGAACGTATGAAGGAGCTTAAACGTGGAATTAGCAGGTCTAAACGGGGTCATGACATGTTTCTTGGAGACATGGTCATTGCAAATCCGGAGGCGTTTATGCATATATTAGGGCCAAAAGGGAAGGAAGAGAGAGAGAGTAGGCCCACTCAAGGACAATGAAGGGAATTTATGCGTGGATCCACAGGAATTTGCCGAAATACTGAATGTGAAACATAGAATGGGAGAAGGAGAAGGAAATGCCGAATGACGATGTCAGCATTGATGTATGAACGCTCTTGAAACCGTCAATATATAAAGGGAGGCAGTGTTAAGTATGCTAGATAACAATAAGATAGACAAGTCACCAGAAACAGATGAGATCTATCCCAGGTTTCTGCGGCAGTTAACGGGAGAAGTAGATGGGCGTTAACTGATATCTTAACATCATTCTTGTCCACAGTCGAGGCGACAGAGGATTTGAGAATAGCCATTGTTGACCCTCTGGTTAAGAAACGAAGCAACAAACTACAGAAGGGTAAGCCTGGCATCAGTGCTGGATAAGCTTTGGAAAAGCTACTGAAGCGTAGGATATATGCACATTTGGATGAACATTGAATAATTAGTGACAGGCAACGTGCTTTTGTACGGGGAGGTCATATCTCCCCTATCGGGGGATGATATCGGGTTGAGTTTGTTGAGGAGGTGACAAAGAAAATGGAAGAGGCACAGCCTGAGCATGTCACTGGACTTCACAAGATCCCACGTGGCAGACTAGTACAAAGACTAAAATCACATGGGGTTCGATGTGGGCTGCCTGGATGGATACGAAACTGCCTTAGATAAAGAACATAGAGTAGCGGTGGAAGGGTGCTTTTCGAATGGTTGTCTGCAGCGAGTGGTGTTCCGCAAGGATCAGTGCTGGGAAGTATGTTGTTTGCTGTACATATAAATGAACTGGAGAAAAATGTGGGGGGTCTGATTAGTCAGATTGTTAATGACACCAATATTTGGGGAGTTGCTGTTAGTGCCGAGGATAGTCAGAGGATGCAATAGGATACATATAAATTGGGACTGATGCGCAGGAATGACATATAGTTTGATCCGGCTAAATGCGAGGTGAAGTATTTTGGAAAATAAAATTTAGGCATGAATTATACTATAAATGGCAGAACTCTTAGCAATATTAACACACCGAGGGATCTCGGCGTGCAGCTCCACCGGTTACTAAACTTTCGAATACTGGTTGGTAAGGGGATTAAGAAGCCATCTGGCACGCGTGCTCTCATCAGTCTGCACTGAGTATAGGGGATAGTAAATCATGTTGCAGCTACATACATCCTCGGTAAGGCCACATTTACAGTATTGTTTGTGATTCTTGTCACCACGTTATCAGATGAACGTGGAAGCGTTGGGCAGAGTACAAATAAAGTTCATCAACATGCTGTCTTGTCTTGAACGTGTTGTCCATGAGGAGAGGTTCATTGAATCAGGATGGTTTTCACTGAAAAGATGGCGGCTGAGCGGTGGGCTCATGGAGATCTACAAAAATTTAGGAGGCATAGAGAGGTAGATAATCAGAGGCGGATTCGAATGGTGTAACTATGAATCACAACGCGGCAAGGGTACAAGTTGAGAGGGGGGATGTTTGAGAGAAATCTGAGGGCTATGTTTTTCATGTGGAGAGAGGTTGATGTCTGGAACGCGCTGTCAGAGAATGTGGTAGAAGCCGCCACTAGCAACATTTAAGATGCATTTGGATGGATACTTTAGGGAGGAAATATAAGGATACGATCCGACTAAGGGAAATTGTTTTTTGTTTTAGTTAGGGCATCATGATCGGCACAGGCATGAAAGGCCGGAGGGTCTGTTAACGTGCTGTACATTTATTTGTCTTTGCATAACCAAGCCTAATTTCCCCAGCTGAATCACATTGCTACTGATGGCAGCTTGCTATTAGCAAATTCGTTTGCCGTGTTCTGAAATAAGAACACGGACAGTTCTTAGGCAAGATATCATGCAATCTGACGGACCTTGCAACGTATGGTAAAATGTGTATGCATTGCGTTCCCCTCTCCATTTGTTTATTCATCCATCTTGATGAATTTTTTTCCAGTGTTTCATTCTGTGTCTCTGTCTCTGTTAGTGTGTCTCTCTATCGCTACAATTTTGAGTTTTGCACAATTGTAAGATTTTACAATTGTCATTGTATTTCTTACAGTGCTAGAGGTGGAGATTGTAACTCGTATTTATTGTAAATGATAATGGGTCATGTGACTAATACGACACTCTGCCGAGCAGTGAACATGAGTGGGTCAAATGTAAAGCGGTCCAAGGACTACTCCAGGTGTTTCAATGTGATCAGTGAGACAGGCATTCACCGTCGGTGACAATTATATTGGTTCCCATTTCTACAATTAGGAAACCCTCATATTCATAAGACGTAGAAAGATGTTTTCGATGTCAAGTTGCAAAATATTTTGCTGAAACCTGTTCCTTTGTTTCTGAGATGAAAGGCGTTTATTATCATAGACATCACATTCTGTTTTTCACTGACATAGAAAGCTGAATCATTGCGGCCTCCATTTGAAGTGGTTGAAACTTTGACCCACAAGTGCGGGTGGGAGCTCAGGAACATTGAAGAGAGCGAATTGATGAGGGGTAAATGAGGCAGCAGGATTCTTCAAGCTGGAATGAAAGGGAGAGTCTCCAGGAAGAACGGCAAAGTGGACGATGGCGTTTGGAAAACGAAAGAACAGAGAGCATAGGGCTTGGGAGCTCTGCATCCCTTTTGGTTCGTCCAATGGTCATTTGTTGTCTCCTTAAGATTTGGAATAACACAGATTTCCTATCTTTTTTTGTTATAAAATTCAGGAAGGGAGATGTGCTGCTGGGCGATTCAAACTATTGTTCCTCCGACAGTTCACTGCAGACTGCATTATTCCCCAACAGACACATTTGTTTTGCCACTTGTCATTGCTTCTTTCGTCACTCTGGAGATTGAGGCTCTCTGCTCCCCTTTCCTTCCTCCTTCTCCTCCATCCTCCTCACAACCTCCCTGTCCGTAACACTCTCACCGGCTTATCCATCAGCCCAGATGGTTAAACATTTCTATTGAAAGCAGTTAATTGTTTGCTAAATAGTTATCCCTGAAGCGCAACTGCTCCGTCGCTCGCCGACATCATGTCTGACAGAGTTTCTGGCTCAGGACGAATCGTTCCTGCATCTCTTCTGGATGATCCTGGTTCTAGACGTTCTTCAGGTCATGTTAGCATTGGAATTGAGGTTGATGTTAAAAGAAGGATGTGGTGGAAATTTTGAAAAGCATCTGGACAGAAAAGTCCCCCGGGCCTGACGGGATATACCCAATGTTACTACGGGTAGCGAGGGGGAGATTGCTGCGCCGTTGGCGATTATATCTGGAGCCCCAACTCTCCACTGGAGCAGTACCTGATTGTTGGAGGGAAGCGAATATTGTTCCCCTCTACAACAAAGGGAATAGGGACATCCCGAGGAATTACAGACCACTCAGCCTTACGTCTCTGGGGAGCAAAAGATTGGACAGGATTCTGAGAGATAGGATTTATGATTATTTAGAAAACCATAATGTGGAGATACCGGCGTTGGATTGGGGTGAGCATGGTAAGAAATCTTACTACGCCAGGTTAAAAGCCAACAGGTGTGTTTCAAATCACTAGCTTTCGGAGCACTGCTCCATCGTCAGGTGAATGTCCTGCTGTGCTCGGAAAGCTCATGGTTGGAAACAAACCTGTTTGAAATTAACCAGGTGTTGGAAGACATTGCACTGGAAAAACAGAATTTGATTAAAGAGAGTCATCATGGCATTGTGAGGAGCAGGTCATGCCTCACAAGCCTCATTGAATTCTTTGAATATGTGACGAGACACATTGACGAAGCTCGAGCAGTGGAGGTTGTGTGGATAGCTTTCAGTAAGGTTTTTGATAATGTTCCCCATGGTCTGTTTATTCACACAGTAAGGGGGCATGGGATAGAGGGAAATTTGGCTGTCTGGATACTGAATTGGCTGGCAAAAGAAGACAGCGAGTGATAATGGATGGAAAATATTCGCCCTGGAGGTTGGTGCCCAGTGGTGTTTGGCAAGGATCTGTTCTTAGACCTCTGCTCTTTGTGTTTTTTATAAATGACTTGGACGAGGAACTAGAACAGTGGGTTAGTAAGTTTGCCGATGACACGAAGATTGGTAGAATTATAGATCGTGTTCAGGGCTGTTGCAGTTTACAACAGGACGTTCACAAGATGCAGAGTTGGGTTGTGAAGTGGCAGATGGAAATCTACTTGAATAAATGTGATTTATTTACGATTGTAGAATTTGAATGCTGAATGCAGGGTTAAAGGCAGGATTGTTGGAAGTGTGGAGGAACAGAGGGATCGTGGGGTCCATGACGTAGATCTCTCCAAATTTCACCCAGGCTGCTGGGGTTGTTATGGAGGCGTCAGGTGTCTTGGCTTTCATTACAGCGGGATTGAATTTGAGGGCCGCGAGGTTTTATAACAAAGAACATAGAACATAGAACATTACAGCGCATTACGGGCCCTTCGGCCCTCGATGTTGCGCCGTCCTGTGAAACCATCTGAAGCCTATCTGACCTACACTCTTCCATTTTGTTCCATATGTCTATCCAGTGACCACTTAAATGCCCTTAAAGTTGGCGAGTCGACTACTGTTGCAGGCAGGGCGTTCCACACCCCGACTACTCTCTGAGTAAATAAACTGCCTCTGACATCTGTCCCATATCTATCACCCCTCAATTTAATGCTATGTCCCCTCGTGTTGGTCACCACCATCCGAGGAAAAAGACTCTCACTGTCCACCCTATCAAGCCCTCTGACTATCTTATATATCTCTATTAAGTCACCTCTCAGCCTTCTCCTCCCTAACGAAAACAACCACAAGTCCCTGAGCCTTTCCTCGTAAGACCTTCCCTTCATACCAGGCAACATCCTAGTAAATATCCTCTGAACCCTTTCCAAAGTTTCCACATCCTTCATTTTATGTGGTGACCAGAACTGCACGCAGTACTCCAGGTGCGGCCGCACCAGAGTTATGTACAGCTGCAGCGTGACCTCATGGCTCCGAAACTCAATCCCCCTACTGATAAAGGCCAGCACACCATATGCCTTCTTAACAGCCCTATTAACCTGGGTGTCAACTTTCAGGGATTTATGTACCTGGATGCCGAGATCTCTCTGTTCATCTACACTACCAAGAATCTTGCCATTAGCCCAGTACTTTGCATTCCTGTTACTCCTTCCAAAGTGAACCAACTCACACTTTTCCGCATTAAACTCCATCTGCCACCTCTCAGCCCAGCTCTGCAGCTTACCTATGTCCCTCTGTATCCTATAACATCCTTCAGCACTATCCACAACTCCACCGACCTTCGTGTCATCTGCAAATTTACTAACCCATCCTTCTACACCCTCATCAAGGTCATTTATAAAAATGACAAACAGCAGTGGCCCCAAAACAGATCCTTGCGGTACACCACTAGTAACTGAACTCCAGGATGAACATTTGCCATCAACCACCACCCTCTGTCTTCTTTCAGCTAGCCAATTACTGATCCAAACCGCAAATCGCCCTCAATCTCGTACTTCCGTATTTTCTGCAATCGCCTACCGTGGGGAACCTTATCAAACGCCTTACTGAAATCCATACACACACATCAACCGCTTTTCCCTCATCCACCTGTTTGGTCACCTTCTCAAAAAACTCAATAAGGTTTGTGAGGCATGACCTACCCTTCACAAAAACGTGTTAACTATTGCTAATCAACTTGTTCTTTTCAAGATCATTATCAACCCTATCCCTTTCACCTTTTCCAACATTTTACCCACAACCGAAGTAAGGCTCACAGGTCTATAATTAACAGGGTTTTCTCTGCTCCCCTTCTTGAACAAGAGGAAATTTGCTATCCTCCAGTCTTCCAACACTATTCCTGTCGGCAAAGATGACATAAAGATCAAGGACAAAGGCTCTGCCATCTCCTCACTGGCTTCCCAGGGAATTCTTGGATAAATCCCATCTGGCCCAGGGTACTTATCTATTTTTACACTTTCCAAAATTGCTAACACCTCCTCCTTGTGAACCTCAATCCCATCTAGCCTGGTCGACTGTACCTGAGTATTCATCTCGACAACATTGTCTTTCTCCAGTGTAAACACTGACGAAAAATATACATTTAACGCTTCCCCTATCTCCTCTGATTCCACACACAACTTTCCACTACCATACTTGATTGGCCCTAATCTTACTCCAGTCATTCTTTTTTTCCTGATATACAAATAGAAAGCCTTAGGGTTTTCCTTGATCCTATCCGCCAACGACTTTTCGTGTCCTCTCCTCGCTCTTAACTCTCCTTTTAGGTCCTTCCTGGCTAACTTGAAACTCTCAAGTGCCCTAACTGAGCCTTCATGTCTCATCCTAAAATAAGCCTTCTTCTTCCTCTTGACAAGTGCTTCAGCTTCCTTAGTAAACCACGGTTCCCTTGCTCGACAACTTCCTCCCTGCCTGACAGGTACATACGTATCAAGGACACGCAGTAGCTGTTCCTTGAAAAAGCTCCACATTTCGATTGTACCCATCCCCTGCAGTTTCCTTCCCCATCCTATTCATCCTAAATCTTACCGAAAAGCATCATAATTGCCTTTCCCCCAGCTATAATTCTTGCCTTGCGGTATATACCTATCCCTGCCCATCGCTAAAGTAAACATAACCGAATTGTAATCACTATCACCAAAGTTCTCACCTGCATCTAAATCTAAAACCTGGCCGGGTTCATTAACCAGTACCAAATCCAATGTGGCATCGCCCCTTGTTGGTTTGTCTACACTGTGTCAGAAAACCCTCCTGCACACATTGCACAAAAATTGACCCATCTATAGTACTGGAACTATAGTATTTCTAGTCAATATTTGGAAAGTGAAAGTTCCCGATAACAACTACCCTGTTACTCTCGCTCCTGTCGAGAATCGCCTTTGCTATCCTTTCCTCTACATCTCTGGAACTATTCGGAGGTCTATAGACAACTCCCAACAGGGTGACCTCTCCTCTCCTGGTCCTAACCTCGGCCCATACTACCTCAGTAGACGGGTCCTCAAACGTCCGTTCTACCGCCGTAATACTTTCCTTGATTAACAATGCCACATCCCCCTCTTTTACCATCTTCACTGTTCTTACAGAAACATCTAAATCCTGGAACCTGCAACAACCATTCCTGTCACTGCTCTACCCATGTCTCCGAGATCACCACGACATCGAGATCCCAGGTACGAACCCATGCTGCAAGCTCACCCACCTTATTCCGGATGCTTCCGGCGTTGAAGTAGACACACTTCAAACCAGCGTCTTGCTTGCCGTATCCCCCTTTCGAACTTTGAACCCTATCCCTGACCTCACTACTCTCAACATCCTGTACACTGGGACTACAATTGAGGTTCACATCCCTTCCTGAATTAGTTTAAATCCCTCCGAAGAGCACAAGCAAATCTCCCCCCCCCCCAGGATATTGGTACCCCTCTGGTTCAGGTGAAGACAATGCTGTTTGTAGAGGTCTCACCTACCCCAGAATGAGCCCCAAGTATCCAGGAAACAAAAACCCTCCCTCCTGCACCATCCGTGTAGCCACGTGTTCAACTCCACTCTCTCCTTATTTCTCACTTTGCTAGCACGTGGCACGGGTAAAAACCCACAGATAACACCTCTGATCTAGCTCCCAGCTTCCACCCTCGCTCCCTGAATTTCTGTCTCAAATCCCCATCTCTCTTCCTACCTATGTTTTTGGTACTTATGTGGATCGCGACTTGGGGCTGCTCCCCCTCCCCCTTAAGGATCACAAAAACACGATCAGAGACATCACAAACCCTGACACCTGACGCAACACACCAACCGTGAGTTTCTTTTGTTCCCACAGAACTTTCTGTCTGTTCATCTAACTATGGAGTCCCCAATGACAAGTGCTCTGTTCCTCCTCCCTTCCCTTCTGAGCAACAGGGACAGACTCTGTGGCAGAGACCTGTGCCCCATTGCTTACCACTGGTAAGTCGTCCCCCGCAAAAGTATCCAAAACGGTATACATGTTATTGAGGGGAACGACCACAGGTGATCCTGCACTGCCTGCCGGTTCCCTCTCCTTCCCTTGACGGTAACACATCTACCTTCTTCTTTTACCTGAAGTGTGACTAACTCCCTATAACTCCTATCAATAACCCCCTCCGCCTCCCGAATGATTCGAAGTTCATCCAGCTCCAGATCCCTAACGCTGTTCTCGAGGAGCCGGAGTTGGGTGCACTTCCCGCAAATGTAGTCAAATGGGACACTCGAGGTGACCCTTTTTATCCCATATTCTGCAAGAGTAACATTCAACTGCCCTAACCTCCATTCCTACTGAACTAACTTCTCAACTAAAAAAAAACTTGTTTGTTTCGCAATCCAAAGGACAAAACTTTTTTTTTTGTTTAGAGGAGGAGGATGGGTGGAAGACACGACGTAAGTAGTGTTTCGGGTAAAACTGTCACTCGAGAACAGCTCCTTCAGAAACCATTTTCAACTTACGCTGACCGCACTGCACGTCTGCAAATATCCCCGGAACAGCCAATCAGAAGCTCTGATCTGCTGCCCTCTGCTGGATGCTTGCCTTCACTCGAATTCCTCAGTTCACTTGCGCAGGTACCCCTTTAACTTACGCTGACCGCACTGCACGTATGCAAATCGCTCTGGAACTGCCAATCAGAAGCTCTGCTCTGTTGCCCCCTGCTGCAGCTTTATAAAACCCTGGTTCGACCAAACTTGGATTTTGTGCCCAGTTCTGGTCGCCTCACTATCGAAAGGATGTGTCTGCTTTGTAGCCATTGCAGTTGAGATTTGCCAGGAAGCTGTTTGGAGTGGAGGGCATGTCTTATGGAGAAACGTTGAGTGTGCTCGTGCTTTTCTCACTAAAGCGAAGGAAGAAGAGAGGTGATTTGATAGGGATGTACAAGGCGATGAAATGCATGGATAGAGTGGATCGAGAGAGACATTTCCCCAGGGCGGAAATGGCTGTCACGAAGGGATATAATTTTCAGGTGATTGGAGTGTGGTATCGGGGAGATGTCAGAGTTAGGTTCTTTGCACTGAGCTTGGTGGGTGCGTGACGTGTAATGCCAGTACATTCGGTGGAGTTAGAGTCATTAGGGGCATTTAAGCGACTCTTGGAAAGGCATATTGACAGCAGTAAATGGAAGGGGTAAAGGGTATAACAGTATTATAGATCATTCAGTGCAGAAGGAGGCCATTCGATTCTGCACTGACCCACTTAAGTGCTCACTTCCACCTTTTCTCCGTAACCCAATAACCTTTCCTAAACTTTTTGGTCACTAAGGGTAACTTATCATGGCCAATCCACATAATTGCACGGCTTTGGACAGTGGGAGGAAACCGGAGCGGCAGGAGGAACCCCACGCTGACACGGGAAGACCGTGCAGATCCACACAGACCGTGACCCCAGCTGGGAATACGAAACTGCGATCCTGGTGCTGTGAACCAAAATGCTTGCCATGTGTGGTCTCCTGCTGCACAAAACTTAGTTTGATCTGAAATTAGGATAAATGTCCACAGTACATAGTTTGCCGAAGGGCCCGCACTGTGCTGTACACTTCTATGCTCTATGCTGTATCTGACCGTGAGAGTATTGATTGGAGTGGCCAACAGACAATCCGAACTGGGGATGTTCCATAACGATCACTCAATAATAACACTGTTTACGACTCCTCTGATTCCGGAACAATCCGTGTCAAAATCCAAGGAGATTTGGACAATGAGTGAAGATGTGCCAAGAAACAATGACGCTCCTCATGTGCCATGAAATGATATCCTGATGCAGATATAATCTAACCATTACCCTTTTAAATTCAGTGAAAGTATCAATGCGTCTCCCATTATCAACTTCCTTCGAGTTATCACTTAGAAGAAGCTGATGTGTACCAGACAGGTGAATATGGTTAGTGAAACAACAGTTAAGCATAAGATCATTAGGCCATAAGACACAGGAGCAGAATTAGGTCACTCGGCCCATCGAATCTGCTCGGCCATTCAATTATGGCTGATATTTTTCTCACCCCCATTCTCCTGCCTTCTCCCCATAATCCCTGAACCCCATGTTAATTTTAAACAACCTATCAATTCTCTATTAAAGGCATTCAGTTATTTGGCCTTCACAACCTTATGGGGAAAAGTGTTCCACAGATTCACCACCCTCTGTTTCAATGGATCGTCCATTTAGCCTGAAATGGCGTCCTCAGGTCTAGTTTTTCCTACAAGTAGAAACATTCTCTCCACGTCCACTCTCTCCAGGCCTCGCAGTATCCTGCGAGTTTCAATAAAATTCCCCCTCATCACTTTAAATTCCAACCAGTACAGACCAAGAGTCGTCAACCGTTCCTCATACGACAAGCTGTTCAATCCAGCGATCATTCTTGTGAACCTCCTCTGGACCCTTTCCAAGGCCAGCACTTCCTTCCTTAGATACGGCGCATAAAACCTTTCGGAATACTCGGAATGGTGTCTGTCCAGAGCCTTTTGTACCCTTTAAGAATCCAGTTTTGAGTACGTCATCTTCTTAAACCCCAACAACTGTCCACAATCTGCAAGACACAGACCAGGCGGGTGATGGAAATCTACCACTTGAGAACATTTCGAACATTTAAGAAAACCTGTACCACCCAGTACAAAACATCTGGTTCCTCAGTATTCCTTTCACAAACTGTTACCCTTTCCTCCATGGATGAACTGTGGCGGCAGTGTTTCCCGCATGCAAGATGTATCTCAGCAACTCAACCGTCCTCCATCGCCATGGCCGCTATCATGTAGAAAGACAAAGACAGTAGCAGAAACACGGAAACACCCATATCTGGAATAAATTATTCAAGCTAATCATGAGCCTGACTTGGGAATATGTTCCTGGTGAAATTCACAGTATTCACTCTCGAACACTATTGTCGATATCAACTAACCTGTAGCTTTTCAACAAGGCAGCTCTCCAACATATTGACGACGAGCATTGCTGATGGGTATTAAATTGTGAGCTAACCAGCAATGCCCACACAACGTAAAGGTATTTTTTCTTAAATCGCTGCAGCTACTAGTTTTTGTCCCACTCCTGAACAGGACTGTGATTCAGTCTCTAACAATGTCAGCCATCGGTACAACTAAACATAGATTGAGTGAATTATCTCTGCAGAGGAGGTTGCTCTATCCATAAAGTCCATTCAGTTTCCGTCAGTGAAGGGATCATCGAGACAGTGTGCTGCAGGAAACATGGATGGATTGAGCAGTGAGGATGAGTAGTTGAGGGTGATTGGGAGAACTTTGGGAAGGGTGAACTGCAACAGTGAGGCAATGGAAACGTGGTTGGTGTTGGCGATGTGATGTGGCGAGTGTTGGTGCTGTTGTGCCCGGACGAGGCTGGATAGGGGATGGTTTATTGCCAGCCTAATTAGCTGTATTTTAAAGCAGACCAAGGCAGGCCAGCAGCGCGGGTTCAATTCCCGTACCAGCCTCCACGAACAGGCGCCGGAATGTGGCGACTAGGGGCTTTTCACAGAAACTTAAATTGAAATCTGCTGACATGACAATAAAAGATTTTTATTTCATTTCATTCTCTCTGTGAACTCAAATCATGCAGGAAAAAATCAATCACCTCCCGGAGTCAGTGACCGGTACATTAATCTCCAGACACACAGCTACACGATTGATTCTTAAATGCGCCTCAGCTCTAATTCTAATGGATGTTCAGCATATATACCGGGAGTGGGTGTGTGTCAGAGGATGGGTGGACCACATCACATCTGTTATTTCCTGTGGAGTCGCACCCAGGGAATCATAGCTTAAAAAATAGTAAGATTTATTTTTCACCTTCCGTGGGTATGTGCTGCCAAGTTGATTGGCAATCCATCCATCACCACCACAACTGCTGCAAGGAAGTTCACTGTAAACCATCTACAATAGGCACTGTGGGACCTTACTCACCCTCCATATTAAGTGTCTCACTATTCTGAATAGAAATGATATTGCGGATGCATCACTGTCACTGGGCCAAAGTACTGAAACCCCTCCCGATTTGAACAGCTGTATCTGTCCACGCATCCACAAATCATGGTAATGACCAAGTAGGACCACAACTATGATACGACATTCGCTGCCGCTCTCACGCTCACCCTGAAACTCACCGCAAAGTGATGATTGATTGAAACGACTGACATTCGGCCACACAGCAGGGAGCAGTCTCAGCGCTGCTCACAGAAATGAACAGTCAGCTGTTGGTGTTCAACCTGGGCGTGATCCATTTGCAATTAAAATAATTGCTCACCGTTCACTGTTCGTGGAGAAGTAAGGGAAAGTGGAGGGGGCTGAGCGGGATGGGTTACTTAAACGTGCAGTATTAAAGGTGTTTGAGTTCGTATTTCTGTTGTTGCTTCTTTTTTAACGTTTGGACATTGTCACGCCATGTAATGGTTTATTCGTCGTTGTTAAAATATTTCGAAACTCCAATAATAATATTATTTGTGGCCACTAGACTTTTCCCTCCCGTCCCACGGAGCAGCCTGGGACGCATTTCAGTCTGGACTGCGGATTTGTCTATTTTAAGCCAGTCAAAAGTCTTCAGTACCTCTTCACTTCCTATCTCAAACTACGCAAATTTGCACATCCAGAATCCTGGACCCACACCCTCCTTCTCTTTAGTGTAGACCTCTGGGAATTATGCAGTTAACACTGGAGCAACATTCTGCGACATCACACACAGATTTCTCTCTCTAATGGGCCCTACATTTTCGCGGGTTAACCTCTTCACCTTAAACTATGTATGCAATATCTTATCTCCTCTTATGCGCAAGTTCTTTTTATTGCCTTGATTTGTAATTTTAATTTCATTCTGATCGTTCCCTCTTGCAGTTCCTATATTCCTCTGAGTCCACGTTTGAATCTTTCCCTTTGGCCTCCCTACAAACTTTTCTCCTCTTCCTCTTCCATTCTCGGATTGACCTGGACATGCAGGGTTCGCTGAACTTATTGCTCCTACATTTCTTCCTATCGAGAATATGCTGTTCCTGTACTCTCCCAGTTTCAGTTTAGAATGGGCTCCACTGCTGGAGAATTTAGTGTGTGCCCTTGGTCTATGTATGTGCTGTCCCTTTGTGCCTGTGTGTGTGCCTCTGTGTACATGTGGGTATTTTGTCTGTCCATACAGGAAGGCTGGCGATTGATGGAAGAAGCTTTCCAGTCACGGGCTGTCTGGATGTTGCTTCCTAAATAGGTCGTGGAGGCAGAACCGGCTCCGCTCATTCGATTGGCAGCAGAACCTGCAGCTGCAGTACCATACCTGCTACATTATGGGGATGGAGCGAGTTGCTGGGATGTGGGATCAGAATAGGGGACGGCAAGTTTTTATTTTTCAACCCAATGCAGTTTGTGATGGGACAAATGGCCTCCTCATGTGCCGTCACTTTTATACACTTTCTGCTGCACTGTAGCCAGGCGGCAGGAATGTACAGGACTTAATAAGAAATTAGAGAAGAAATCGTGTGGAATCTTGAAGCAAAGCTGAGATTTTCTGATCATCCATCAAAGAGAGATATGAGTGCCCCCGACCATCTGCCCTGTTTCACCCTTGGCCATCTTGCGATGCCCGCGGATACGAGCGGCGGCCATCTTGCGATGCCCGCGGATTCGAGCGGCGGCCAACTTGCGAATGGTGAGGAAATATTTCAGTGAGGCGATGACCCGCGCTGTGCCCACTGGGAGAAAGACCTTTCGCTTATGCGCACAGGCCGCTCTATTCTAATATTTTGCTTAAATGATTATTATTATTCCTAACATCCTCCACAGACAGATGTATGGTTTCCTCCGGATTCCGAGGGTTGTATCTTTTTTTGTTTTATGTTGCTGCACGATTCTTTTCTATTTATCGGCCCCACCCGCTGACTTGGCGGGAACGTGGGGCACATGCGCAATTCCGCCACCTGAACTTTCCAATAAAACATATTTGTCCTCGACTTTAATTGAAATCACGTCCCTGTGGAGTGTCCGGTTGAGAATTGTGGCCGGTTTTCAAATTTCGGCAGAGTCGCTTCTCTGCTCTTTCTTTAAAATTACTGTTCGGAGGGGTGGTTGGAGGGGAAGTGGGGTGGAGGGGTGGGGAAGTGGGATGGAGGGGTGGGTGGTGGGGAAGTGGGGTGGAGGGGTGGGTGGTGGGGAAGTGGGGTGGGAGGGGTGGGTGGTGGGGAAGTGGGGTGGAGGGGTGGGTGGTGGGGAAGTGGGGTGGGAGGGGTGGGTGGTGGGGAAGTGGGGTGGAGGGGTGGGGAAGTGGGATGGAGGGGTGGGTGGTGGGGAAGTGGGGTGGAGGGGTGGGTGGTGGGGAAGTGGGGAGGGAGGGGTGGGTGGTGGGGAAGTGGGGTGGAGGGGTGGGTGGTGGATAAGTGGGGTGGAGGGGTGGGTGGTGCGGAAGTGGGGTGGAGGGGTGGGTGGTGTGGAAGTGGGGTGGGGAAGTGGGGTGGAGGGGTGGGTGGTGGGGAAGTGGGGTGGAGGTGTGGGGAAGTGGGGTGGAGGGGTGGGTGGTGGGGAAGTGGGGTGGAGGGGTGGGTGGTGGGGAAGTGGGGTGGAGGTTTGGGTGGTGGGGAAGTGGGGTGGAGGGGTGAGTTGTGGGGAAGTGGGGTGGAGGGGTGGGTGGTGGGGAAGTGGGGTGGGAGGGGTGGGTGGTGGGGAAGTGGGGTGGAGGGGTGGGTGGTGGGGAAGTGGGGTGGGAGGGGTGGGTGGTGGGGAAGTGGGGTGGAGGGGTGGGTGGTGGGGAAGTGGGTTGGGAGGGGTGGGTGGTGGGGAAGTGGGGTGGGAGGGGTGGGTGGTGGGGAAGTGGGGTGGAGGGGTGGGGAAGTGGGATGGAGGGGTGGGTGGTGGGGAAGTGGGGTGGAGGGGTGGGTGGTGGGGACGTGGGGTGGGAGGGGTGGGTGGTGGGGAAGTGGGGTGGAGGGGTGGGTGGTGGATAAGTGGGGTGGAGGGGTGGGTGGTGCGGGAGTGGGGTGGAGGGGTGGGTGGTGTGGAAGTGGGGTGGGGAAGTGGGGTGGAGGGGTGGTTGGTGGGGAAGTGGGGTGGAGGTGTGGGGAAGTGGGGTGGAGGGGTGGGTGGTGGGGAAGTGGGGTGGAGGGGTGGGGAAGTGGGGTGGAGGGGTGGGTGGTGGGAAGTGGGGTGGAGGGGTGGGTGGTGGGGAAGTGGGGTGGAGGTTTGGGTGGTGGGGAAGTGGGGTGGAGGGGTGAGTTGTGGGGAAGTGGGGTGGAGGGGTGGGTGTTGGGGAAGTGGGGTGGGGGGTGGGTGGTGGGGAAGTGGGGTGGAGGGGTGGGTGGTGGGGAAGTGGGGTGGAGGGGTGGGTGGTGGGGAAGTGGGGTGGAGGTGTGGGTGGTGGGGAAGTGTGATGGAAGGGTGGGTGGTGGGGAAGTGGGGTGGAGGGGTGGGTGGTGGGGAAGTGGGGTGCACGCGTCGGCTGCTTCACAACAACATGGCGGCTGTACCATACCGAGGGCCCCGAATATTCCTCCAATCAGCAGCGGCCGGGTCGCGGTGCGGGCAAGAGGTGAGATTGGGAGGATAAATGGCAGTTGCAGGGAGAGTTTACAGAAGGGGAAACAGCCCACAACGGGCCCAGTCTCTCAAAGTGCAGCGCCAGCTCACACCATCCAGGAGTCTACATCTGCTGTCAGCATTGAAGCAACTGAATCACAGAACAGGGAAACATCGTTGATGAGAGGTTTCGACAACTTAGTTCACACAGAGGAGGACAGGAACGTGACCCCGGTCATCTCCTGTGCGGAGTCCGGTATTCAATACGCTTCCAATAAATATTTTTCTCAATGCTTCAGTTACTTATGTTTGTCTCTCGGTTTGTCCTGTCCCAGAGCAGCGTGCTTAAGGTGTTCATTGTATTAGTCATTGTTCTTAAGTCACACGTTGTGACAATAAAACACACCACACTCTTGGTTTCCATCACTGAGAATAGAGTGTCTGTCTCTGAGCTGTTGTGGTCACTGAATTTGTGATTTTTCTCTGAGAACAGAGTGTCTGTCTGTAACCAGTTGTGGTCACTGTACCTAGGTTGCATCTCTGAGAACAGATAATCTCTATCCATAAGACTATAAGACTCAGGAGAACAAGTAGGCCACTCGGCCCTTCGAGTCTACTCCGCAATTCAAACATGGCGGATACTTCTCTCATCCCCACTCCCCTGCCTCGTCCCCATGACCGCATAATCCTCTTATTAACAATGAACCGATCTATCTCCGTCGTAAAGACACTCATTGATTTGGCTTCAACAGCCCTCTGTGGCAATACATTCCACAGATTCACTACCATCTGGCAGATGTAATTCCTCCTGATCTCTGATTCAAATGATCGTCCATTTAGTCTGTGATGTTGTCCTCTGCTTCTAGTTTTTCCTACGTGGAAACATCCTCTTCCACGTCCACTCAAACCAGGCCTAGCAGCATCCTGCAAGTTAGATTTAATAAGACCGCTCCTCATCCTTCTAAACCACAACGAGCACAGACCAGAGCCCTCAACCGTTCCTCAGACACTAATCTCTTTCCAGGGATCATTCTTGTGATACTCCTCTGGACCCTTTCCAGCACATCCTTCCTTAGATATGGTGCCTAAAACTGCTCACAATACTCCAAACGGGGTCTGACCAGAACTTTATACAGCTTCAGAAGTGCAACCCTGGTCTGGCATTGTAGCCCTCTCAACATTCCATTTGCCTTCCTAACTGCCGAGTGAACTTGCATGTTAAGCTTAAGAGAATCGTGAACACGGACTCCCAAGATGTTTGTGCTTCTGATTTGCAAAGCATCTCCCATTTCGAAAATAGTCTATGCCTCCATTTCTCATTGTATTCCAACTTCTTTGTCCACTCTCCTAACCTGTCCGTGCCCTTCTGCAGCTCGTCTGCTTCCTCAATACTACATGTCCCTCTGCAGATCTTTGTATCATCTGCAAACTTAGCAGCAGTGCATTCAGTTCATTCTTCCTGATCACTAATGCATATAGTGAAAACTTGTTGTCCCAGCATCGACCCGTGAGGTACACCACTAGTCCGCTGCTACCAACCTGAACATATACCACAATTACCCACTCTGTGCCTTCTGCCAGTCACCCAACCCTCTGTCAATGCCAGGATCGCACCCTTCACACCATGTACTCTTAACTTATTTAACAGTCTCCTGTGCGGCACCTTGACAAAGGCTTTCTGGAAATCTTAATATATCACGTCCACTGGTTGCCCTTTGTCTGACTTCCTTGTTACCTCGTCAGGACCTCCAACAGATTTGTCACATATTACCTCCCCTTGATGAAGCGGTGCTGACTCGAGTTATGGGGCAATTTAGCGTGGCCAATTCACCTACCCTGCACGTATTTTGGGTTGTGGGGGTGAAAACCACCCAAACACGTGGAGAATGTGCAAACTCAACACGGACAGAGGCCTAGAGCCGGGATCGAACCTGGGACATCGGCGCCGTGAGGCAGCAGCACTAAACATGCGCCAAATGTGCTGCCCTAGCCTCTCTCCCTTCATAAACAGCTGTGTTACATGAGTTACTTTCCAGTCCTCTGGGACCCTTCCTGCCTCCAGTGATTCCTGAAAGATCACAACCAATGCCTCCACAATCTCCTGTTCGATCTCTTTTGGAACCGTGGGTGTATTTATAATCCTCGGTCTTCCCAGTAATCCTCGCCATTTTGCATGCTTTTTCTTTTGCTTTTATGCTGTCCTTAACTTCCCGATTAATCCACCAAAACTCCTGCCATTGCTATTGCACTGTCTTCCCTGCTAGGCTCATTTTCCAATCAATTCTATCCAACTCCTCTCTAATGCCATTGTATTTGCCCTTATTAAATTGAAATAGCACTACATCTGATTGCAGCTTCTCCCTCTCAAACTTCAGGGTAAATACTATCGTCTCGAGGTCACTGCTCCCTAGGTTTCCTTCCCCTTAAGTTATCTAATCAAGTCTGCCTCATTATATATCACCAAATACAGAATTGCTTGTTCCCTTGTCGGCTCTGTCACAAGCTGCTCAAAAAATAAATAACATGTCTGAAACATTACCCAATTTCCTTTTCTTGGGATCCACTACAACCGGGTTTCCCCAGTCCACCTGCATATTGAAGTCCTCCATGATTATTGTAACCTTGACTTTCTTACATGCCTTTTCTATCTCCTGATTTATTTTCTGACCCACGTCCTGACTCCTGCTATGGGTCCGTCTCGAACTGGTTGCGGTGACTACGCCTGTGTCCTTTATCTGAGACCAGAATGTCAGATGTGGTCACTGTAATTGTGTTGTGTATTTGAGGCCAAAGTGTTTATCTCGAACTAGATGTGTTTACTGTACTTATGCCCCTTCTCTAAGAACAAAACTCTAAATGGGCGTATTTCTTCCTTTGAGATTCCTCAACTCTACCCAAAGAGATCCTGTGCATTCTGCTCCGATATCGCACCTTGCTATCAATTTAACGTCATTCCTTACTAACAATGCAACCCCGCCCCCTTTGCCCATCTGCCTGTTCTTTTGGTAGGACACTTATCCTTGAATACTTGGAACGCAGCCGTGATCCCCTTGCAGCCACGGATCTGTGATGCCCAAAACATCGTACCGACTAATTTCAATGTGCGCAACAAACTCATTTAACTTGTTCCGTAAACGGCGCGCATTTAGGTGCACCACACTCAATCATGCATTGACAACCCCCCTTTTCTCACTTGTCACCATTCCCCTCCGCCTGAGGGTGATGTTGTTCTTTTATTTTGTTTCTATATTTCCCCTTCAGTTATTACAACTTCTCAGTCGACATTCTGTTTCCTATTCTGGGCCTCGAACTAGATCTGGTCACTGTAAATGTGTCCTTTCACTAAGAATAGAGTGTAAGTCTCCAAATAGATGTGGTCACTGTAATTGTGGCTTTTTTCAGAGAACAGTGTGTCTGTCTCTAACCAGATGTGGTCACTGCAATTGTGTCCTTTTCTGATAAAATATTGTATGTCTCTAACTAGATGTGGTCACTACACTTGTGTCCTTTCTCTGAAGGCAGCATATCTGTCTCCAGCTAGATGTGCTCACTGTTATTGTGTCCTTTCTCTGATAACATAGTGTCCGCCTCGAACTGGTTAGGTGACTACGCTTGTGTCCTTTATCTGAGACCAGAATGTCAGATGTGGTCACTGTAATTGTGTTGTGTATTTGAGGTCAAAGTGTTTATCTCGAACTAGATGTGTTTACTGTACTTATGCCCCTTCTCTAAGAACAGTGTGCCTGTCTCTAAGTAGATGTGGTAATTACACGTGTGATCTTTCTTAGAGAACAGAGTACCAGTCTGTAAATAGTTATGGTCACTACACTGCTTAAAAGCAAATTCCTGTGGATGCTGGAATCTGAAACAAAACGGGGAAATGCTGGAAAATCTCAGCAGGTGTGGTAGCATCTGTAGGGAGAGAAAAGAGCTGACGATTCGAGTCCAGATGACCAGCTTTGAGAAAGGGTCATATGGACTCGAAACGTCAGCTCCCTTCTCTCCCTACAGATGCTGGCAGACCTGCTGAGATTGTCCAGCATTTTCGCTTTTGTGTCACTACACTTGTGTCATTTTTCTCAGAACAGAGTCTTTCTCTAACCAGTTGTGGTCACCAACGTTGTGTCTGTTCTCGCAGAACAGGATGGCTGTCTCTAACCAGTTGTGTTCGATGTACATGTGTCCTTCATCTGAGAACAGGGTGTCCGCCTCGAACTTATTGTGGTCACCACACATCTGTCCCTTCCCTGGGAACAGACAATCTGACACTTACTAGATGTGATCGCTGTTCTTGTGTCCGTTCGCTGAGAATAGTGTCTGTGACTGACCAAATATGGTCACTGTGCTTTTTTCTCCTCTCTGAGAACAGAATGATTGTCTCTAAATAGTTGTGGTCATTGTACTCGTGTACTTTCTCTGAGCACAAAATGTCTTTTTCTAACTAGATGTGGTCACTGTAATTGTATCCTTTTTCTGAGAACAAAGTTTCTGTCTCTCACTGGATGTGCTTACTGTAGTTGTGTCTTTCCTCTGAAAACAGGGTATCTATCTCTTACTAGCTGTGGTCACTGTACTTGTTTCCTTTCTCTGGAGAGAGAGTTTCTGTTTCTCACTACATGTGGTCACTTCACTTGCGTCCCTTCTATGAGAACAGAATTTCCGTCTCAAGCTAGTTATGGCCACTATATATCTGTCCCTTCTCGGAGAAGAGGGTGCCTGTCTCTCACCAGCTGTGGTCTCTGTTGTTGTATCCCTCTGAGCAAGAGTGTCTGTCTCTAGATGTGGTCACTACACTTGTGTCTTTTCTCTGAGAACAGATTGTGTTTCTCTAACTTGACATGGTCCCTGTACATGTGTTGATTCTATGAGAACAAGGTATCTGTCGCAAACTAATTGTGGTCGCTGTACTTGCTTCCTTTCTCTGATAACAGTGCCTGTCTTTAAATAAATATGGTCACTGTACTTGTATCTTTTCTCTAAAAACAGTGTGTCTGCCTCTAACTAGATACGGTCACTGTACTTGTGTCCTTTCTCTGGGAATTGAGAGCCTGTCTCTAACTAAATGCGGTCACGGTAATTGTGGCGTTTCTCTGAGAACAGTGTCTCTAACCATTTGTGGTCACTATAATTGTGTTTTTCTTTGAGAACGGAGTGTTTGTGTCCAACGATATGCGGTCCCTGTAAATGTGTCCTTTCCCTGAGAACAGCGTGTCTGTCTCTAACTGGATGTGGCCAACGCTTACTGAAGACAGATTGCACTGAAGACAGATTGCCTGTTTCTTACTTCATGTGGTCTCTAGAATTGTGTCGTTTTTCTGAGAACAGGGTGTTCTCAACTCTAACCAGTTGTGGTCGCTGTATTTATGCACTTTCTCTGAGCAGAGTGTCTGCGTTTTACTAGATGTGGTCACTGGACTTCCGTCCTTTCTCTGACAACATGGTGTCTTCCTCTAACCAACACAGACACAATCTGTTCCGAGAGAAAGGAGACAACTACAGTGATCACAACTAGTTCGAGACAGACACTGTTTGACTAGTTCGAGAAAGGCACTGTTGTGCAGAAGGAGCCCATTCGGCACATCGAGTCTGCACCGTCTCTTGGAAAGAGCACCCTACCCGCTAACCGAGGACAACCTTATATTGTCCTCCACCCTATCCCCATAACCCAGTAACCCCACCCAACACTAAGGGCAATTTTGGACACTAAGGGCAATTTATCACGGCCAATCCACCTAACCTGCACATCTTTGGACTGTGGGAGGAAACCGGAGCACCCGGAGGAAACCCACGCACACACGGGGAGGATGTGCAGACTCCGCACAACAGTGATCCAAGCCGGAATCGAACCTGGGACCCTGCAGCTGTGAAGCGATTGTGCTATCCACAATGCTACAGTGCTGCCTCTGTGGCCAGAGAAGAGACACAGGTATCGTGACCACACCTTGTTAGAGACAGACGCCCTGTTCTTTGAGAAAGAACGCAAGAAAAGTGAGCACAACCAGTTATAGACGGACACTCAGATCAGGGACACAACTGAAGTGACCATATTTAATTGAAAACGGACACGCTGCCCTCAGAGAAGGGACGCAACTGGAGTGACCATATTTAATTGAATATGGACACGCTGCCCACAGAGAAGGGAAGCAACTGGAGTGACCATATCGAGTGGCAGACAGACATGCTGTCCCCAGAGAAAGGTTACTAATTAAGTGACCACAACTGGTTAGAGACAGACACTCTGTTCTCAGTGATAGAAACCAAGAGTGTGGTATGTTTTATTGTCACAACGTGTGACTTAAGAACAATAACTAATACAATGAACACCTTAATCACGCTGCTCTGCGACCGGACAAACCGAGAGACAAACATAAGTAACTGAAGCATTAAGAAAAATATTTATTTGAAGCGTATTGAATACCGGACTCCGCACAGGAGAAGACCGGGGTCACGTTCCTGTCCGTCTCTGTGAGTGAACGAAGTTGTCGAAACCTCTCATCAACGATGTTTCCCTGTTCTGTGATTCAGCAGCTTCAATGCTGACAGCAAATGTAGTCTCCTGGCTGGTGTAAGCTGGCGCTGCTCTTTGACAGACTGGGCCCGTTGTGGGCTGTTTCCCCTTCTGTTAACTCTCCCTGCTGCCATTTTTCCTCCCAGTCTCACCTCTTGCCCGCACCGAGCCCCCGACCGCTGCTGGTTGGAGGAATATTCGGGGCCCTCGGTATGATACAGCCGCCATGTTGTTGTGAAGCAGCCGACGCGTGCACCCCACTTCCGCACCACACACCCCTCCACCCCACTTCCCCACCACCCACCCCTCCACCCCACTTCCCCAACACCCACCCCTCCACCCCACTTCCCCAACACCCACCCCTCCCACCCCACTTCCCCAACACCCACCCCTCCACCCCACATCCCCAACACCCACCCCTCCACCCCACTTCCCCACCACCCAACTCTCGACCCCACTTCCCCACCACCCACCCCTCCACCCCACTTCCCCACCACCCACCCCTCCACCCCACTTCCCCACCACCCACACCTCCGAACAGTAATTTTAAAGAAAGAGACGAGAAGCGACTCTGCCTAAATTGGAAAACCGGCCAAAATTCTCAACCGGGCACCCCACAGAGACGTGAATTCAAATAAAGTCGAGGACAAATATGTTTTATTGGAAAGTTCCGGCGGCAGAATTGCGCATGTGCCTCACATTCTCGCGAAGTCAGCGGGTGGGGCCGATAAATTGAAAAGAATCGTGCAGCAACATAAAACAAAAAAGATACAACACTCGGAATCCGGAGGAAACCATACAGCTGTCTGTGGAGGATGTTAGTAATAATAATAATCATTTCAGCAAAATATTATAATACAGCGGCCTGTGCGTAGAAGCGGAAGGTCTTTCTCCCAGTGGGCACAGCGCGGGTCATCGCCTCACTGAAGTATTTCCTCACGATTCGCAAGATGGCCGCCGCTCGTATCCTCGGGCATCGCAAGATGGCCGCCGACCATCTCCGTCGTTCACGCAAGATGGCCAAGGGTGAAACAGGGCAGGTGGTCGGGGGAACTCATATCTCTCTTTGATGGATGCTTCAGAAAATCTCAGCTTTTCTCAAGATTCCACACGATTTCTTCTCCAATTTCTTATTCAGTCCTGTACATTCCTGCTGCCTAGTTACAGTACAGCAGAAAGTGTTAAAAAGTGACGGCACATGAGGAGGCCATTTGTCCCATCACAAACTGCACTGGGTTGAAAAATAAAAACTTGCCGTCCCCTATTCTGATCCCACATCCCAGCAACTCGCTCCATCCCCATAATGTAGCAGGTATGGTACTGCAGCTGCAGGTTCTGCTGCCAATCGAATGAGCGCAGGCGGTTCTAACTCGACGACCTATTTAGGAAGCAACATCCAGACAGCCCCCGAGTGGAAAGCTTCTTACTAATGTACACTTTCACCCTTCCATCAATCGCCAGCCTTCCTGAACGGACAGACAAAAAACCCACATGTACACAGAGGCACACACACATGCACAAAGGGACAGCACATACATACTCCAAGGACACACACTAAATTCTCGAGCAGTGGAGCCCATTCTAAACTGAAACTGGGAGAGTACAGAAACAGCATATTCTCGATAGCAAGAAATGTAGGAGCAATAAGTTCAGCGAACCCTGCATGTCCAGGTCAATCCCAGAATGGAAGAGGAAGAGGCGAAAAGTTTGTAGGGAGGCCAAAGGGAAAGATTCAAACGTGGCCTCAGAGGAATATAGGAACTGCAAGAGGGAACGATCAGAAATAAATTAAAATTACAAATCAAGGCCATAAAAAGAACTTGCGCATAAGAGGAGATAAGATATTGTATACATAGTTTAAGGTGAAGAGGTTAACCCGTGAAAATGTAGGGCCCATTAGAGAGAGAAATCTCTGTGTGATGTCGCAGAATGTTTCTCCAGTGTTAACTGCATAATTCCCAGAGGTCTACACTCAAGAGAAGTAGGGTGTGGGTCTAGGATTCTGGATGTGCAAATTTGCGTAGTTTGAGATAGGAAGTGAAGATGTATTGAAGACTTTTGACTGGCTTAAAATAGACAAATCCGTAGTCCAGAGTGAAATGCGTCCCAGGCTGCTCCGTGGGACGAGAGGGAAAATTTTAGTGGCCACAAATAATATTATTATTGGAGTTTCGAAATATTTTAACAACGACGAATAAACCATTACATGGCGTGACAATGTGCAAACGTTAAAAACGAAGCAACAACAGAAATACGAACTCAAACACTTGTAATACTGCACGTTAAAATAACCCATCCCGCTCAGCCCACTCCCCTTTCCCTTATTCCCCACGTACAGTGAACGGTGAGCAATTCTTTTAAGTGCATATGAATCACGCCCAGGTTGAACACCAACAGCTGACTGTTCATTTCTGTGAGCAGCGCTGAGACTGCTCCCTGCTGTGTGGCCGAATGTCAGTCGTTTCAATCAATCATCACTCTGCGGTGAGTTTCACGGTGAGCGTGAGAGCGGCAGCGAATGTCGTGACATAATTGTGGTCCTACTTGGTCATTACCATGATTTGTGGATGCGTGGACAGATACAGCTGTTCAAATCGGGAGGGGTTTCAGTACTTTGGCCCAGTGACAGTGATGCATCCGCAATACAATTTCTATTCAGAATAGTGAGAAACTTAATATGGAGCGTGAGTAAGGTCCCACAGTGCCTATTGTAGATGGTTTACAGTGAACTTCCTTGCAGCAGTTGTGGTGGTGAAGGATGGATTGCCAATCAACTTGGCAGCACATACCAACGGAAGGTGAAAAACGAATATTACTATTTTTTAAGCTGTGATTCCCTGGGTGCGAATCCATTGGAAATAACAGATGTGATGTGGTCCACCCATCCTCTGACACCCACCCACTCAGGGTATATGTGCTGAACATCCATTAGAATTAGAGCTCAGGCGCATTTAAGAACCAATCGTGTCGCTGTGTGTCTGGAGATCAATGCACCGGTCACTGACTCCGGGAGGTGATTGACTTTTTCCTGCATGACTTGAGTTATCAAAGAGAATGAAATGAAATGAAAATATTTTATTGTCATAAGCAGGTTTCAATTGAAGTTACTGTGAAAAGCCGCTAGTCGCCACATTCCGGCGCCTGTTCGTGGAGGCTGGTACGGGAATTGAACCCGCGCTGCTGATCTGCCTTGGTCTGCTTTAAAAGCCAGCTAATTAGCCTGGCAATAAACCATCCCCTATCCAGCCTCGTCCGGGCACAACAGCACCAACACTCGCCACATCACATCGCCAACACCAACCACGTTTACATTGCCTCACTGTGTGCAGTCCACCCTTCCCAAATTTCTCCCACTCAACCTCAGCCACTCATTCTCACTGCTCAATCCATCCATGTTTCCTGCAGCACACTGTCTCGATGATCCCTTCACTGACGGAAACTGAATGGACTTTATGGATAGAGCAACCTCCTCTGCAGAGATAATTCACTCAATCTGTGTTTAGTTGTACCGATGGCTGACATTGTTAGAGACTGAATCACAGTCCTGTTCAGGAGTGGGACAAAAACTAGTAGCTGCAGCGATTTAAGAAAAAAAACCCTTTACGTTGTGTGGGCATTACTGGTTAGCTCACAATTTATTACCCATCAGCAATGCTCGTGGTCAAGATGTTGGAGAGCTGCCTTGTTGAACCGCTGCAGGTTAGTTGACATCGACAATAGTGTTCGAGAGGGAATACTGTGAATTTCACCAGGAACATATTCCCAAATCAGGCTGATGATTACCTTGAAGAATATATTCCAGATATGGATGTTTCCGTGTTTCTGCTACTGTCCTTGTCCTTCTACATGATAGCGGCCATTGCGATGGAGGACGGTTGAGTTGCTGAGATACATCTTGCAGGCGGGAAACACTGCCGCCACAGTTCATCCATGGAGTAAAGGGTAAAAGTTTGTGAAATGAATACTGAGGAACCGGATGTTTCATACTGGGTGGAACAGGTTTTCTTGAATGTTGGAAATATTCTCAAGTGGAAGATTTCCATCACTGCCTGGTCTGTGTCTTGCAGATTGTGGACAGTCGTTGGGGTTTAAGGAGATGACGTACTCAACATTGGATTCTGAAAGGGTACACAAGGCTCTGATCAGACACCATTTTGAGTATTCCAAAAGGTTTTTGGCCCCGTATCTAAGGAAGTGAGTGCTGGCCTTGGAAAGGGTCCAGAGGAGGTTCACAAGAATGATGGCTGGATTGAACAGCTTGTCGTATGAGGAACGGTTGACGACTCTTGGTCTGTACTGGTTGGAGTTTAGAATGATGAGGGGGAATCTTATTGCAACTTGCAGGATATTGCGATGCCTGGATAGAGTGGACGTGGAGATAATGTTTCCACTTGTAGGAAAAACTAGACCTGAGGACGCCATTTCAGACTAGATGGACGATCCATTGAAACAGAGGGTGGTGAATCTGTGGAACACTTTGCCACATAAGGCTGTGATGGCCAAATAACCGAATGTCTTTAATGGAGAGTTGATAGGTTTTTTATTAATATGGGATTCAGGGATTATGGGGGGAAGGCAGGAGAATGCGGGTGAGAAAAATATCAGCCATAATTAAATGGCCGAGCAGATTCGACGGGCCGAGTTGCTGAATTCTGCTGCTGTGTCTTATGTCCTTGTGATCCTATGCGTAACTGTTGTTTCAGTAACCATATTCACCTATCTAAGACACATCAGCTTCTTGTAAGTGGTACATTGAAGGAAGTTGATAATGGGAGACTCATCATTGGTATGGTCACTGAATGTCGAAGGGAAATAGTTAGAATATATCTGCTGCAGATTATCATTTCTTGGCAGACGAGGAGCGCCATTGTTTCTTGGCACTTCTTCCCTTATTATCCAACTCTTTTTGGATTTGACACGGATTGTTCCAGAATCAGAGGAGTCGTTAACAGTGTTATTATTGTGTGATTGTCATGGAACATCCCCAGTTCGGATTGTCTGCTGGCCGCTCCCATCAATAATCACACGGGCAGATACAGCATAGAGCATAGAAGAGTACAGCAAAGTACAGGCCCTTGGGCAAACGATACAGTGGCGACCATTTATCCTATTTTAAGGTCAAACTAATTTTTGGGCAGCAAGGTAGCACAAGTGGCTAGCACTGTGGATTCACAGCGCCAGGATCCCAGTTTCGATTCCCTGCTGGGGTCACGATCTGTGCAGAGTCTGCACGTTTTCTCCGTGTCTGCGTGGTTTTTCTCGGGGCGCTCTGTTTTCCTCCCACAGACCAAAGCTGTGCAGGTTAGCGGGATTGGCCATGATAAATCACCGTTCGTGACCAAAATGTTTAGGAAGGGTTATTGGGTAACGGAGATAGGGTGGACGTGATTGCGTGAGTGATGCAATTAAATGTTTTTATTTATTTGCTGTGCTTAATGGACTGTAAACACATTTGGTATTTTCTATTAACGCTGTGTAAATAATAATTGGTTGTGCAATGTTTGTTGGACTTTAACATAATGAGCTATTCACTGATTTAATTCAAGCTGCAATGAATGAATGAGGTAATTGATTATTGGACGACACAATTAATTCAAGTTCAGTCTGATTATTGGGATGAACTATGTTAACAGGCGATTAATCTTCCACAGAAAATCATTAAATAATTCAAGTACAATTCACTAGATCCGTCATAATTTCACCAGTATAAAGATATTTAATGTTGGGATCATTGATTAAAATATTCTGAGAAATTTCAATATAATTCTGATATATTCGCTTTGATTATTGGGTGTAATGATTAAAAGTTAGTTACTTTAACTCTTGGAATGATAAAGAAATTGCGATTCACTTTTATACAGAATCCAAGCAGTAGAAACTGTGCTGGCCCTTAGGACAATCTCAACAAAACTTGGATTCTCTGCCCCGCCAGCCTGCTTTCCGGCGGTGTGCGCCCCCCGGCAGCGGGATTGCCCGTTCCGGCAGCCTGTTTTCCGACGGTGTGTGCCCCCCGGCAGCGGGATTCTCCATTCGCGCAGGTGTTTAATGGGTGCCCAGCGCCGCCATTGTGACCACCCCCAGACCGTCGGTAAACCCGCGGGCGTGAGTGCGCTGCCCTTGAAGCGGAGGATCCACCGACGGAGAATCCAGCACAGGAACTTTGAAAAGGAACCTGTTGCAGTGACTGATGTTATCTCCAAATCCCGGAGCCCACTCATCCCCCTCTGGGTTTTGGGAGATATCTGGTGTTGGGTGATATCTGTGGTTGGGTGATATCTGGGGCTGGGTGATATCAGTGTCCAGGATGTTGAGAGTAGTGAGGCCAGGGATAGGGTTAAACGTTCGAAAGAGGACACCGGCAAGCAAGACGCTGGTTTGAAGTGTGTCTACTTCAAAGCCAGGAGCATCCGGAATAAGGTGGGTGACCTTTCAGGGTGGGTTGGTACCTGGGATCTCGATGTTGTGGCGATTTCGGAGACATGGGTAGAGCAGGGACAGGAATGGTCGTTGCAGGTTCCTGGATTTAGATGTTTCTGTAAGAACAGAGAAGATGGTAAAAGAGGGGGGGGGGGTATGGCATTGTTAATCAAGGAAAGTATTACGGCGGTAGAAAGGATGTTTGAGGACTCGTCTACTGAGATAGTATGGGCCCACGTTTGGAACAGGAGAGGAGAGGTCACCCTGTTGGGAGTTGTCTATAGACCTCCGAATAGTTCCAGAGATGTAGAGGAAAGGATAGCAAAGATGATTCACGACAGTAGCGAGAGTAACAGGGTAATTTTTATGGAGGTCTTTAACTTTCCAAATATTGACTCGAAACACTATAGTTCGAGTACTATAAATGGGTCAGTTTTTGTGCAGTGTGTGCAGGAGGGTTTTCTGACAAAGTATGTAGACAGGCCAACAAGGGGCGAGGCCACATTGGGTTTGTTACTGGGTAATGAACCCGGCCAGGTGTTAGATTTAGATGTAGGTGAGCACTTTGGTGATAGTGATCACAACTCTGTTATGTTTACTTTAGCAATGGGGAGGGGTAGGTATATACCGGAAGGCAAGAATTATAGCTGGGGGAAAGGCAATTATGATGCAATTCGGCAAGATTTGGGGTGTATAGGATGGGGAAGGAAATTGCAGGGGATGGGTACAAACGAAATGTGGAGCTTTTTCAAGGAACAGCTGCTGCGTGTCCTTGATAAGTGTGTACCTCTCAGGGAGGAAGTTGTCGAGCAAGGGAACCGTGGTTTACTCAGGAAGTTGAAGCACTGGTCAAGAGGAAGAAGAAGGCTTATGTTAGGATGAGACATGGAGGCTCAGTTAGGGCACTTGAGAGTTACACGTTAGCCAGGAAGGACTTAAAGGGAGAGTTAAGAAGAGCGAGGAGAGGGCACGAAATGTCTTTGGCGGATACGATCAAGGAAAACCCTAAGGCTTTCAAACGGTATATCAGGAACATAAAATGACTAGAGTAAGATTAGGGCCAATCAAGGATAGTAGTGCAAAGTTGTGTGTGGAATCAGAGGAGGCAGGGGAAGCGTTAAATGGATATTTTTCGTCAGTGATTACACTGGAGAAAGACAATGTTGTCGAGGAGAATACTCAGGTACAGTCGACCAGGCTAGATGGGATTGAGGTTCACAAGGAGGATGTGTTAGCAATTTTGGAAAGTGTAAAAAAAGATAAGTCCCCTGGGCCAGATGGGATTCATCCTAGGATTCTCTGGGAAGCCACGGAAGAGATTGCAGAGCCTTTGTCTTTATGATCTTTATGTCGTCTTTGTCGACAGGAATAGTGCCGGAAGAATGGAGAATAGCAAATGTTGTCCCCTTGTTCAAGAAGGGGAGTAGACACAACACTGGTAATTATAGACCTGTGAGCCTTACTTCGGTTGTGTGTAAAATGTTGGAAAAGGTTATAAGGGATAGGGTTTATAATCACCTTAAAAAATACAAGTTGATTAGCGATAGTCAGCACGGTTTTGTGAAGGGAAGGTCATGCCTCACAAACCTTATTGAGTTTTTTGAGACGGTGACCAAACAGGTGGATGAGGGCAAAGCGGTTGATGTGGTGTATATGGATTTCAGTAAGGTGTTTGATAAGTTTCCGCACGGTAGGCGGAATATAAGGAAGTATGGGAATGAAGGTGAATTAGCGGTTTGGATCAGGAATTGGCTAGCTGAAAGAAGACAGAGGGTGGTGGTTGATGGCAAATGTTCATCCTGTATTTCAGTTACTAGTGGTGTACCGAAAGGATCTGTTTTGGGGCTACTGCTGTTTGTCATTGTGATAAATGACCTGGAAGAGGGTGCAGAAGGATGGGTTCGTAAATTTGCAGATGACACTAAGGTCGGTGGAGTTGTGGATAGTGCTGAAGGATGTTATAGGATACAGAGGGACATAGATAAGCTGCAGAGCTGGGCTCAGAGGTGGCAGATGTAGTTTAATGCGGAAAAGTGTGAGATGGTTCACTTTGGGAGGAGTAACAGGAATGCAGAGTACTGGGATAATGGCAAGATTCTTGTAAATGAACAGAGAACTCGGCATCCAGGTACATAAATCCCTGAAAGTTGCCACCTAGGTTAATAGGGCTGTTAAGAAGGCATATGGTGTGCTAGCCTTTATAAGCAGGGGGATTGAGTTTCGGAGCCACGAGGTCATGCTGCAGCTGTACAAAACTCTGGTGCGGCCGCTCCTGATGTAGTGCGTGCCGATCTTGTCACCACTTTATAGGAAGGATGTGGAAGCTTTGGAAAGGGTTCATAGGAGATTTACTAGGAAGTTGCCTGGTATGGAGGGAACGTCTTACGAGGAAAGGTTCAGGGACTTGATGTTGTTTTAGTTAGAGAGGAGAAGGCTGAGAGGTGACTTAATAGAGACATATAAGATAGTCAGAGGGTTAGATAGGGTGGACAGTGAGAGTCTTTTTCCTCGGATGGTGATGACCAACACGAGGGGACATAGCTTTAAATTGAGGGGTGAGAGATATAGGACAGATGTCAGAGGCAGTTTATTTAATCAGAGAGTAGTAGGGGAGTGGAACGCCCTGCCTGCAATAGTAGTAGACTCGCCAAATTTAAGGCATTTGAGTGGTCGCTGGATAAACATATGGATGAAAATGGAATAGTGTAGGTCAGATAGGCTTCAGATGGTTTCACAGGTCGTAGCAACATCGAGGGTCGAAGGGCCCGTACTGCACTGTAATGTCCTATGTTCTATGTTCTATGGGTGGTATCGGGGTGGGGGTGACATCCGGGGAGGGGGTGATATCGGAAGTGATATCGGGGAGGGGAATATCGAGGAAGGGGTGAAACCGGGTTGCTTGTGATATCGGGCAGGGGTGATATCGTGGGGAGGGAGATGTAGGGGACGGGTTTTGTCGGGGTGGGGTGATATCGGGGTGGGGGTGATATCGCTGTTGGGTGATATCGGTGTGGGGATGATATCGGGGTGGCGGTGATATCTGGGTGCGGGTGATTTCGGGGAGGGGGTGATATCGGGGAGGGGGTGACATCGGGGTGGGTGTGACATCGGGGTGCGGGTGATATCGGGGAGGTGATATAGGGGAAGGGAATATCGGGGAGGGGGTTATATCGGGTAGATGGTGACATCGGGGATGGTTTGAAATCGTGTGGAAGGAGATGTAGGGGACGGGATTTTATCGGGGTGGTGTGATATCGGGGTGGGGTGATATCAGCGTGGGGGAATATTAGGGTGGGGTTATATCGTGCTGGGGATAATTCCGGGGATGGGGCATATCGGGCAGGAGTTGATATCGGGGAGGGTGTGATATGGGTGGGGGGGTGACATCGGGGTGGGGGTGATAGCGGGAGTGATATCGGGATGGGGTAAAATCGGGGAGGGGGTGATGTCGGGGAGGGGTTGACATCGAGGTGGGAGAGACATTGGAGATGGGGTGATATCGGGGCGGGTTGTTATATGGGGAGTGGGGTGATATCGGGTACGAGGTGATATCGGTGTGGGGGTAATATCCGGGGAGGGGGTGATATTGGGCACGGGTGATATCGGTCTGGGGGTGATACCCGGGGAGGGGGTGATATCGGAGAGAGGGTGATGTCGGGGAGGGGGTGATATCGGGGAGGGGTTGACATCGGGGACATGGTGATATCGGGGTGGGGATGATATCGAGGAGGGGTTGATATCCGTGCGGGTGTGATATCGGATAGGGTGTATATCGGGGTCGGGGTGATATCGTGGAGGGGGTGACATCGGGGAGGGGGTGGAGGGGGTGACATCGGGGAGGGGGTGATATCGGAGAGGAGAGATATCGGGGAAGTGGTGATATCCGGGGAAGGGGTGATCTCGGGTTGGCATTGACATCTATGTGCGGGTGACATCGGTGAGGGAGTGACAGCGGGGAGGGGGTGATATCGGGGAGGTAGTGATATTGGGGTGGGGGGTCACATTGTGGTGGGGTGATATCGGGGAGGGGATGACATCGGGCTGGGGGTGATATCGGGGTGGGCTAACATCGGGGAGGGGATGATGAAGGGGAGGGGGTGACATCGGGGTGGGGTGACATCGGGGTGGGGGTGATATCGGGAGTGATATCGGGGAGGGGAATATCGGGGGAGGGGGTGATATCGGGTTGGTTGTGATATCGGGGAGGGGGTGATATCGTGGGGAGGGTGATGTAAGGGACGTGGTTTTGTCGGGGTGGGGTGATATCGGGGAGGGGTTGATATCGGGGACGAGGAGGTATCGGTGGGGTTGATATCCGGGGTGGGGGTGATAACAAACAGAGGGTAATAACGGGGAGGCGTTGATATCGGGGAGGGGTGACATCGGGGACGTGGTGATAACATGGTGGGGGTGATATCGGGGAGGGGGTGATATCGGGGAGGGGGTGAGATCATGGTGGGGCTGATATTGGTGCGGGTGTGATATCGGATAAATGGTTATATCGGGGTGGGGGTGATATCGGGGAGGGGGTGATATCATGGTGGGGGTGATATCGGGGAGTGGGTGCTATCGTGGGGGGGTGATATCGGGGAGGGAGTTATATCGGAAGGAGGGGATGATATCGGGGTGGGGGGCGATGTCGGTGTGGGGTTGATATCGGGGAGGAGGTGATATCGGGATGGGGTTGATATCGGGGAGGAGGATCAGGGGAGAGGGTGTGATATCAGGGAGTTGGTGATTTCCGGGATGGAGTGATATCGTTGGGACGGTGAAGAAGGGAAGGGGGTGTTATCGGTGTGGAAGTGATATCGGGGAGTGGGTGATATTGGGGAGTGGCGTGATATCTGGGGGGATGAAATTGAGGTGGGGGTGATATCGGGGTGGGGGTGATATCGGGGGTGGGGGGTGATGTCGGCGTGGGGTTGATATCTGGGAGGGGGTGATGTCGGGGTAGGGATGATATCGGGGAGGGGGTGATATTTGCGAGGGGATGACATCGTGGAGGGGTGATATCGGGGAGGGGGTGATATCGGGGAGGGGCGATATCCGGGTTGGGGGTGATATCTGGGGGAGGCGTGATATCGGGCAGGTGGTGATATCGGGGAGGGGGTGATATCGGGGACTGGGGTGATATCGGTGTGGGGCTGATATCCAGGGAGGGATTGATATCGGTTAGAGTGCGATATCTTGGAGGGGGAGATATCGGGGTGGGGGTGACATCGGGGACGTGGTTATAACGGATTGGGGGTGATATCGGGGAGGGGGTGATATCGGGGAGGGGGTGAGTTCGGGGTGGGGCTGATATTGGTGCGGTGTAATATCGGTGAAGTGGTTATATCGGGGTGGGAGTTGTATCGTGGAGGGGGTGATATCGGGGAGTGGGTGATATCGCGGAGGGGTGATATCGGGGAGGGGGTGATATCGGGGAGGGGTGATTATCCGGGAGGGGAATCGGGCTGGGGGTGATATCTTGGTGCGGGTGAAATCGGGGAGGGAGTTATATCGGGGTGGGTGATATCAGGGAGGAGGTGATATCAGAGTGGTGTTGATATCGGGGAGGAGGATATAGGGGAAAGGGTGTGATATTGGGGAGGTGGTGACATCGGGCAGGGTGTGATATAGTGGAGAGGATGATGTCCGGGAGGGTGTTTTATCGGGGTGGGGTGATATCGGGGAGGGAGTGTTTTCCAGGGAGGGGGCAATATTGGGGACGGGGTGATATCGGGGTGGGGTGATATCCCGGGAGGGGGTGATATCGGAGAGAATGTGATATCGGGGAGGGGGTGATATTGGGGAGGGGGTGATATCGGGGTGGGTGATATCGTGGTGGGTGACATCGGGAAGGGGTGATATAGGGTTGGGGGGATATCGGGGAGGGGTGATATCCGGTAGGGGGTGATATCGGGGGTGAGATCGGGTTGGGGCTGATATCGTTGCGGTTGTCATATCGGAGGGGGGTGATATTGGGGTGGGTGTGATATCGTGGAGGGGGTGACATCGGGGAGGGTGTGATATCGGGGAGGGGGATTTTGGGGCGGGGTGATATCAGGCGGGGGTGATATCGG